>NC_079516.1:2599733-2601576 GCF_000801105.2 Raphanus sativus
AAGGCCCATTAATTTATAAGCCGGCCCATAAGTATAAGCGACATATATATATCATTCGTAAAAGTATCGACTGTGCATCATAGTTACAGTTATGATAAAGACATATATACACTCATAAGCGTTTGAACCTGTGCCAAAATTTTGATGCTGATATAAATTACAAATATGAATTCGATTTACCATGTTACAGAAAATACAAGTTTTTAAAAGTAAATTCTAAACCAATCTATTATTACAAAAGGACAAAAGATCATATTGTCAATTACTGATGACAGCTATAATCTTGGTGCACACATTTCTTATTAGCCGAATTTGGATTTGACACTTTACCATGTACTATGATGTATTCTAATAATTCGTGTTACTGCCGTTAGTGTGGCGCAGCTCATTAAAAATAACAAACGGTTGTTATTTTGTTGTAACAAGCGTCAAATGGTTGTTTTAGTGTTTTGTCTTGTGTGACCATTGGATCAATGTTTCATTTATTCAAAATACATTCGGTAATTGCGTTTTTCTAGTCTTATATGATTGAGTCGCTCATATTGCATTGCACTAGCTAGTGATCACGAAAATAGATACGGCTCAAATTGACAGTCTTTTATCGAGTATGCAAGTGAGATATATCTGAAAATTATTGCTTAATTCGAACTTATTTAAGCAATATGAAAATATATTCTTTAGTCAAAAATAAGAAAATATATTAGTTAGACTGTAAGTCTGTAATTGTATTTAAATATTTGAATTCAGATTTGAACTTGCAAATAATGGCAATAACAAGCTGAAAAGTTATGAGATAAATAAGATAAATAAAAGCATGTTAGCAAATAGACTGCACAGTGCACAATGGGCGACTTTGATGCATATAATTCCACAACAAACAACGCATGAAATTATGAAAATGGTAGCAACGCATCATGTTACTTAATTAGTAGCTTTTGCTTCATTTATTTGCCTTCATTTCTCCAACGTATTAGTTCATATCTCAATTAAATTTACACAGAAACTCATTTGGCTCGATTAGATGATCTGTTTGATTTATTGCGTTCTTAATATTAAATTTAAGAACATGTAACACAAAATATAGGAAAAAGAACCATATCACTTTATTTTAGTTTAGTAGAAAAGTAATGTGTTATTCGGTTGCTATGTTTAGGCCTAGACGGTGGTGTTTACGTTATGAATACGTGTTTCCACAATAGGTGGTCTGAGCATATCACAAGATCAACCAAGTGGCCTTAGCATATCACAAGATTATAGAATTAGATGTACATTCATTTCATCTAACATAATTGCCATAACTATATAAGGCCTTGAAACTTTTTCGAGGCATCATACTTTCATAACTTAAATAAGTGTTATTAAAATATCACACGAAGTTCAGAGAACAATTGGAAACAGCTCGCATGTCCCTTTCGAACCTTAAATTATTATTGTTTTGCAAATTCACCTCTCTTTGATTTTCCTCCGAAAGAAGGAAGCGTAATCTTAATATTTATATTTACGTATCAGAGATAAAAATATATATGATAAATATTGACTTATCATAATGCCTTTGAAACATACATCAATACTATTAAAGTTGAAGTATGCCCCATTGATATATGTTTAGTCCAAATACTATTTTTAACTATCTTCAAAAAATAAAATTTTGCTTAATAATTTTGTAACCACCATTTCAGTTCCTTAACAATCGAGATCCACTATATAACGTAACCACCTAAAATGTTTTGACAGGAGATGATAAAGGCCATGGGCCTTGATTTAAAAAAACCTATTTTTATTATTATCTGTAATATTATGTGTAATAACAGTGTTATTATCATTATATTTGAAACTAAATCAT
>NC_079516.1:2601676-2603740 GCF_000801105.2 Raphanus sativus
ATTCATCATGTTCTCATTAGTAAATATTTATGTAAATTCGTTTGGTTTAACGGATTTTAAATAGGTTATACAATTAAAAAATATTTATTATATGTGATTTTAAAATCAGTGAAGACCATATTAACTCATATATATAACAAAATATATTAATTTAATTTTTCAAACACTTTTGTAAAAAATTGTTCGGTTTTCGGTGTGGATTAGGTTGGTTATTGGCTTTCGGATATAACACTTTAAGAATTGTTCAAGTATATAAGCCAGATATAATAAAATATGAGACTTTAATTTTTGGGTTGATTCCGAATTGAGTTTTTTGGGTACAAATATTTTTGACTAATTATGTAAAAAAATAAAATATATCGCAATCTTTAAATCTTTAAGAATAAAATTTAAAAATAATTTCTGAAATACATATGAC
This sequence comes from Raphanus sativus, assembly GCF_000801105.2. Taxonomy (NCBI): domain Eukaryota; kingdom Viridiplantae; phylum Streptophyta; class Magnoliopsida; order Brassicales; family Brassicaceae; genus Raphanus; species Raphanus sativus. Next base: position 2,602,095 of record NC_079516.1, read on the forward strand.
ACAACAAATATATAGTTATACAATTTGACATATTTTTGATAATAGTCACCAAAAATATATTACATTAAATTATTATTAAACACAAATATGATTATAAAATAAAACACAAATATAAGAATTGAAATTTTCGGAAAAAATAAAACGAAAAATATATCCGTCTTTTGCACCCAAAAAATATATCCGCCCTTTCATGACAGGTCAGAATCTAGTTACAATTAAATTAAAAAGATGCATGTCAATTGATTTCATCTAACTATATAAAGCCTTCGAAACATTCAAGGCATCTTAACTTAATTAGGAGTTGAAATTACCCGAAGTTCAAGGAGAGAGGGAGCAAAACGAAACTAGGGAAAATAAAAGAGGAGATGCATGCACCAACGACGTCAACATCTACCCTCGCTCTCTCTTTTGCAATAATACAATTCACCTCTCTTGGATTTTCTACATTGGAATCTTATATATCTCAGCTTTATATTCTGTTTTTGTTGGGAGCATGTGTAATTAAATATCTCGAAAGAATAATGCAAACATACATTTAGTGGAATATATATGTAGAAAAGGGTTTGAAAAGTAAAGGAAGGCTGTCTAATTAGTAATGGAGTTTGTGTGTTGTATATTAAATGACACAAAATAACTACTCATGCAAGAAATCAAACAAAAGAAGAAAATCAAAAGCCACTGATTAAAACCTTTGTTGCTTCAGAGGATCTGGTTGTTTGTTGTAAAACTAACGCATCAAAACTTAAAACTGGAGTAATGTTTCTATAAATATAACGTTTTTAGCAAAATATCACGCTATCTAACATTTTATAATATTTTAAAAACTATCTTGTATTTTTGTTTCACTTTTTCGTAAAAAAAATTATAATCACTTACTAGTCAGGAATAAATATAAATCGCTGTTTGGCCAGTTTTTTTTAATAGATATAGCAGTGATCTTCTAATTAACAGAGCAACTTCAGGGGACGGGATGAGGTAGCTCTACTGGTTAGAGCCTTGGGGGCCAATTGTCATGCTTCCGGGTTCGACGTCAGCCGGAGGCGAACTGCCTCTTCCATGTCACCATTAGTGGTACTGGGTTTCGGCCCAGGTTAATACCCTCCCGGGTGAAGTTGACCGCTGCCTGACCGGGCCCAGGGAATGACCCGCGAAGCAGGGAACCCTGGATTACCAAAAAAAAAAAAAAAAAAAAAAAACTTACTTCAGGGAAACTCTTAACAAAACTTCGAAAGACGGAACTGAAAATAAGCGAAGAATACGTACCAAACTGGATCTTATTATTAAGCAAGTTAGTCGCTTTTGGATAATAGATTATAAATAAATAACTAATCTTAGAATATATATATTAAACTGCATAATTATGAATACCATTTACGTGATTTTATCAACAGTTATTTTGTTAATTAAAATATTTTATCAATTTATACAACTTTAAATTAATATGAACTAGCATTATGGCCCCTGCTATGCAGTGGCACGTTTTTTGTCAAAATAAAATGTTAATACTAAAAAATATAATAATTGTTTTTAAGTATGACTGATGTACATATACATGTTTTGGTTAAAATAGAAATATAAGTTGAAATAGAAATATAAGTGTTATTATTATGATTTTCAAGTATAAACTATTTTTGAGAAGTAACCAT
>NC_079516.1:2603840-2616474 GCF_000801105.2 Raphanus sativus
CATCACAACATGTTTTACATTTTCTCTTATTACAAATAAAAAGTCATCAGTCCGACAAAAACTACCGTAGGATATTTAAAATAATTTTACATAGAGATAATGTTTATAATCCAACCCTGAGGCACATATACTTAAGGAATTATCTAGCTAATTTTTTTTGGAACATACATCTAACAACAAAGTGATGTAAATACAAAATAATTAACTGAAAATTATCAATTATATAAATTTATTTATCTTTTATTTAAAGTTAGTCATCACAAAAAGCTATTAAATTTTTCATAATATTTAAAAAATTTTAAATTTAGCATTTTTGTCATTCTTATAAACAATGAAATATATATTATGTCAGTGGTGTTAACCTTCTGAGGACGTGTTTCCACATAGGTGGTCTGAGCATATATGACAAGATCAACCAAGTGGTCTTAGCATATCGATCTCAATATTATAAGAATAAGATGTATATCCATTTCATCTAACATAATTGGCATATCTATATAAGGCCTTGAATCTTTTTCGAGGCATCATACTTTCGTAGCTTAAGTAAGTGTTAGTATTAAATATCACACGGAGAAGTTCAGAGAACAATTGGAAACAGCTCGCATGTCCCTTTCGAACCCTTAATTATTATTATTGTTTTGCTAATGCACCCCCTCTTTAATTTTCATCCAAAAGAAGGAATCATAATCTTAATATTTTACTTGCGCATCACAGATAAAATATGCATTATGATCAAAGAATAAGATGCATGTCAATTGATTTCATCTAACTATATTTAAGCCTTCAATTTTTTCCGACGCAATCTTAACTTAATTAGGAGTTGAAATGATCCGAAGTCCAATGGAGAAAATAACAGAGGAGATGCATGCACCAACGACGTCAACATCTACCCTCGCTCTCTCTGTTGCAATAATACAGCTATCTTTTAATTTTCTCCATTGGAATTTTTTTTTTTATAAATTCTATCTGATCCGGTTGATCTCGAAACGAACACACTTAATGCTATGTAATAGACTACCCAGATAATGTATCATACTGCATGACTCGATTTTGGAATCTTAATCTCAATCTTATATATCTCAGATTTTATATTCTGCTTTTGTTGAGAGCATGTGTATTTAAACTTATGGAAAGAATGATGCAGAAATACATTTACGTGGAATATGTTAAAAAGGGTTTGTATAAGTAAAGGAAGGCTATCTAATTAGTATAGAGTTTGTGTGTTGTGTATTAAATATTTAAATGACACAACATAAATACTTATGCGAGAAATCAAACAAAAGAAGAAAATCAAATGAAAAAGTAAAGGCTTCTTAAAATTTTATAAGGAAACAATCAATTAAAGCCACTGATTAACAAGTTATGTTGCTTCATGAAGATCTTTTTGTTTGTTGTAAAACCAACGCATCATCAAACTTAAAACTGGAGTGTTTCTCTAAATAAAATGTTTTTAGCAGAATATCACGTTATCTAAAGTAATGATCATTTTATAATATTTTAGACGTTACTTAATTTAATAGAATATAAATAAATAAAAAATCTGAGAATATATATTTTAAACTGCATAATTATGAACATCATTTCGTGCTTTTACGTGATTTTATCAACGGTTATTTTGTTAATTAAACTATTTTATTAATTTTATAGCTTTAAATTAATATGAATTCATTACGTGATTTCAAATTTATTTCACATGATTTCATATTTGGTTGAGTGATAAGTGTATATTATGCAAATCAGAGTCATTTAAAAAAAATCAGAGCCATTTGTTGTAAGAAAAAAACTGAGTCCTTTTTAGAGAAAGAACTTCTATCATAGAAGTATCATATTCTTACGTCTTGTAACAAATGTTCTAGTTACAGAAGCTATTCACAGCAAAAGGGGATATAAGAATGCGATGAGAGAGTATAATTAAACTTTACATTTGCTTGGGGTAGAATTTCTTAACGAAGCAAACGATTATATAGCTTTCTATTGAAATGGATAATTCGTGATACATTTATAAAGTTAGGAATCTTATGACTTATTACGCTCATACATGGATCCAATATAACAAATCAAGTTAAAAACATATATATCTATATATATATATATATTTATATATATATACACGTAAGAAGATGTCAAATTTATTTCATAAATAGAAAAAGATATCAGTTAGACAAAACACTGGGATAACTAAGCAAAATAACCTCATGATCAAAACTATATTCAAAATCCAGAACATAATCAACCTTAAGATCAACCAATATCAATAAAATAAAGTGTTAAAAACCTAAGATCATACAATGAATAAATTATTACAATCTATTTTATCTTATTCCTTTTTTTTTTTTTTTGTCATCGACTTTTACAGACTCAAACAGACTCTGTAAACCAAAACGGTAGCTCTGCATCCATGTGCACAACAAAGGTCGTTTGTTTCCTAGCACTGCGTGCTAAGCCATCGGCCTTTAAATTTTGTGTGCGGGGTACATGAATGATCTCCAAGCTGTGGAACGATTCTTTCAAGGTCTTGATATCTTCTAACATATTAGCAAACGCAGGCCAATCATCTGGTTTAGACACCATCTTCACCAGTTGCAAACAATCTGTTGCAAACGTGACCCGAAACTGACGCATATTTCTCATGCATTCCATTGCCCAAATTAAAGCTTCTATCTCAGCGTGAAGAGGAGAAAGAGAAGCTCTTATATTCCGTGCTCCCATTAGTCCTGTAAACCCTTCGAGTGTACTATACCATCCATGCCCTGAGAAAACTTCCTTGTCCTTCCAAGATGCATCCACAAAACACCACCGGCCAGGAATCATCGGAAGATTTTGTTGTTGTGGATTTGGTGTTGGCACTTGTACTACTTGGGCTTCCGCCCATAGCCGTGATTCTGTCACCGCTAACTGAAGGGTCTCCTGCGGGTCTATGTCCAAGTTGCTAAAGACCTTATTATTTCTTCCTTTCCAGATATACCATAATATCCAAACAAAGTGATGATCTTCCAATTCAGGTCGTATCCTCCAAAACAAGTAATCCATATTTGTGAACAAAGATTCTGTCGGGAAAATTGTTGAGTTAGATGGTATCTGGGATAGAGCCCAGACCTGACGCGCCGGAGGACATTCAAAAAACACATGATTAATTGATTCCTCCGTAGCTCCACATCTATCGCAGTACAAATCCCCTGATAGCCCTCTCGCATTTAAGTTTTTTCTGACAGATATACATCCTGAAACCAATTGCCATAGAAAATGTTTCATCAAAGATTATTCCCTTAATTAATCTTATTTTATCTTATTCCCTTAATTAAGATTATTAACTGCTTGTAACACGGTACCTAAATTAGGATCAAACATAATCAACATTGATTGATTTTCTTAAGATCACTAGGATCTAAAGCAGTTCTTAAAATACGTCTGAGGTAAAGAAAGTTAATGAAAAAAGAAAAGATAATGACTTTTACCAAAAAAAAAAAGATAATGACCAGTTCGTGATGCGTTGTAGATTTTTTCTTTTTTTTTTTTGCACAAATTGATACTTTATATATACCAGAAGGACCTTACAATCAAACCAAAGCAAAGAGCAACAAGCTCCACCGGCCAACAAAAACGAATAGGCCTTTAGACTAACAACGACATCAACTCCCGACAAAGGAGGATCAAAAAATTCTAAAGTTCCAACTAAACAACAGATGAGTTTCTTTCACTCGAGTAAAGGTGATCCAGCCATCTTGGATGCCCAATAGCAACATAAGACTGATACAGACCTAAGGATCTCACACTCTGCGCTATGAAAGACGCACATCTGACTGAAGCCGGCAAACCAATCCGTAGCTCCCATGCCTCAAAGGCCTGCAACTCTCGTTTCAATTCCTGTGCTTCAAATTGCAGTACAGGCCACAACCCAGGTTTTTTGATTGCCTCAACGAAGTCACCAAAGGTTGAGAGGAAGATAACCTTTGATTTCTTTAGGCTTTTCATACTTTCTAAAACCCACATCCATACTTGCAACTTTGCTTCCCCCACTGACTTGATATTCGAAAAAGCTCTCCTACTGTGCATCAGTACTTTTCCGCTTTCTTCTCTCACAATCCAAGCCACTCCCATCTCTTGAGAATGCTTACTCCAGTCCATATCGAATTCACACAAGACCCAACCTGCTGGAATCGATTGCTTTGGACAATTCAAGTCTCTTGTTGCGACCTCTGTTTCTGCTCTCTCCATTCCACTCTGTACCTGTTGGGCCAAAAACCAAGCTTCTGTTTCGTCTATGGCTTTTTTGATGATCTCTTCTGCCTCAAAAGATTTACCTTCAAAGATAAAGGTATTTCTACTCTTCCACAGGTACCATAAGATCCAAGGCCAACATCTAGTGATTTCAATCTCCAGCTTTGCATTCTTACTCATTTTGAGTAGATAATTCATGTTTTGATACAACGAGCCTTGACTGAAACCGCCCCTTGGAGATGGGATGTTGGATAGAGCCCAACATTTCCTTGCCAAATGACAAGAGAATAGCACATGGTTGACCGACTCACCTTCACATCCACATAACTGACATCTGTCATCACATTTCATACCCCGATCAATCAAAAGATCCGCAACCGGCAATGCTTGAGAGAGAGCTTTCCAAACGAACAACCTAATCTTTGGGGCCGTACTGACTTTCCAAATCTGTGTCTTGAGAGGGTTGATCGAAGGCAGTGCTTCAGCTCTTTGTCGAGTCTCTTTACTCTTCTCTTGATATGCCAGCCAGTACCCAGACTTGACAGAGTAAGCCCCTGATTTGTTGAATTTCCACACCCAGAAATCTTCCTTTGATGTTACCGGTTGGTTCTTAAGCAGGAGTTGAATGTCTGAAGGAACAAACACCTCTTCTAAAGCTTCCACATTCCATCTTCTATTCTGGAAGTCGATCAAGTCCCTGGCTCTCAAATTGACATCAAAAGTACAATTTTTGATCCAAGGAGCTCGCATTCCATACCCATCCGCCTCATCTTCAAACCATTTGTCAGTCCACACACAGATAGAATTTCCATCACCAACTCTTTTTTGTAATCCCTTCATGAGAAGATCTCTTCCAAACAGCAAGCTTCTCCATGCGAAGGACGGCCTTTCCCCCATTTTGGCTTCTAGGAAATCAGAGTTTGGATAGTACCCACTCTTGAGAAACTGTGCCAGTAGGCAAGAAGGTGATGTCAATATCTTCCATGCCTGTTTAGCCAACAAAGCCTGGTTAAAAACTTCCAGCTCCCTAAAGCCCATTCCTCCGCTTTCCTTTGGTAGACACAATTTGTCCCAAGCTATCCAATGTATTTTTTGTCTGTGCGCATCTGATCCCCACCAAAATTTGGCCATGACACTAGAGATGTTAGCACAAATTGATTTGGGGAGTTTAAAAACAGACATTGGATACACAGGTAGGGCTGAGGCTGTCGTCTTTAGCAAAATTTCTTTGCCGCCTTGAGATAGTTTTTTTAGGTACCAAGCATTCAACCTTCCATTCACTCTTTCCTTTAAGTAACTTAGCAATTCCACCTTAGAGCCGCTGAAGCACTCTGGTAACCCCAGATACTTGCTTGAACCTCCCTCATTTAAGATACCAAGCACTCCTTGTATGGCCAGTTTTGGAGCAGGGTGAATCTGCGAACCAAAGGAGATCGCTGATTTCTGCAGGTTTATCGTTTGCCCTGTTGCTCTTCCATAAACCTGAAGTACTGAATGCAGAGTCTGAGCTTGGGATACTGTCGCCTTGCAGATAAACAGACTGTCATCGGCGAACAACAGATGATGGATCGATGGTCCCGAGTCAGTAAACCTTAACCCCTGGAGCAAACTCAGTCTTTCTGCCCTGTTCATCAAGTGTGTTAAACCCTCCGTACACAACACAAAGAGAAATGGCGAGAGTGGGTCTCCTTGTCGTAGTCCACGCTGCGGTTTAATCATTCCAAAAGGCTGATCATTGATTAAAACCGCGAAGGATACTGAAGTGATACAAGCCATGATCAAGTTTACCCAAGTATGATCAAACCCGAGAGCTTCCATCAGACTTCTGAGATAACTCCATTCCACCTTGTCATAAGCCTTTGACATGTCCGTTTTGACCACCATATTTTCCTTCATGATGGTCGGGTGTACCCTCAGTGCATGAACCGCTTCGTGTGCAATCGCTATGTTATCTGTAATTAATCTCTCTGCCACGAAAGCGGATTGATTAACCGAGATAAGATCCGGAAGCATAGGCTGTAGACGCCCCACCATAACCTTCGATATGATCTTATATAGAACCGAACAAAGACTTATCGGTCTAAGATCTGCCATTGATTCCGGTTCATGTATCTTTGGAAGGAGGCAGAGATATGTGAAATTCCAATCTTTCGGCATACACCCCCTCTCAAAGAATCTTTTCACCTCCAACGTTACTTTAGAGCCAATTTCTCCCCAGTATTGTTGGAAGAAGAGTCCCGACATGCCATCAGGGCCAGGTGCACTTGAGGCTTTGATACTGAATACAGCACTTCTAATTTCTTCATCTGAGACTTCTCTCCTCAGCTGCTGATTCATTTCTTCCGTAACTCTTGGCGTCATTTCCTGGAACAGAGTCTGATAGCTTGGTGGATTAGAAGATTTAAAAAGTACACTGAAGTAGTCCACCGCGACTTGAGCCTTTGCTGCTTCTGACCACTGTTCCTCCCCATTAGCGTTTTTAATTTTAATCAATCTTCGCCTAACTCTGTTCCCCTTCACAGACTCATGGAAAAAATTAGAATTTCTATCACCAAACTTCAGCCATTTTTCCATGCTTCTCTGCTGCCAAAAGAGTTCCTCTTCTTTGTACGCTCTGCATAATTCCTTCTTCATCACTCTTATCGCATGGCAGCAAGAATAATTCCGAGATTGGAACCATTCTAACCTGTCTTCAAGCAACTGAATTTTATTTCTGGCATTGAAGTTCCTCTCCTTTTTCCAAGCGCTCAGAGTTCCCCTACAATCTCTCAGTCTTTTCGCCACGCTTCGATTTACAGACCTCTCCGCTGACCCCCTCCATGCTTCAATAATCTTCTGTTTAACTCCTGGTTGAAACAGAAATTTCTTATCGAAGCGAAATTGGCCACCAGCTCTATCTTGATACGCTTGCAATTTCAGGAGGACCGGTCTATGATCAGAACCACGTTTGGCCAGAAACAATTGATTGGATCCAGGGAAGTCTCTTCTCCATGCTTTGTTGCCAAAAGCTCTGTCTAAACAACATTGAATCCACTTCTTCCATCTCTGACCAGCCCAAGTGAATCTTATCCCAGATGACTCTAGTTCCTCCATCCCACAGACCGACAACATGTCTCCAAACGGCTGAAATGATGCTTCTGATCTCAGAGGACCTCCTGTTTTTTCCCCATTGTTGAGAATCTCGTTAAAATCCCCAATCAAGCACCATTTTTCTTTTCTACAGACTCCAATCCTACTTAATCTTTCCCATACAATCTCTTTGCCCACCGAGGATGGCTCCCCATATATACATGACAGAAAGAAACTAATTTCACCATATTGAACTTGCATATCAATCAAGTTCTTATCCGCATATTTAAAATCCAGCTTGATGCCGCTTTTCCAAAATACTGCCAAGCCTCCACTCAAGCCTACATGATCCACCGTGAAGACCCCATCATAACCCAACCAAAGCTTTAAATCAACCAAAATATCTCTACACTTCTTTGTCTCCGTCAAGAACATGATCTCCGGAAAATATTTTTGACGTACTTCCCGGAGCCGTTGAATTGTCAGGTCTTGAATACGCCCCAATCCCTGACAATTCCAACTGAATATGCTCATCTAAAGGCTGGGCGATCCCTCCCTTGGGATCACCTTTAGGGTTTTAGACTTCTCCGAAACTAGAAGATCCCCAACTTCAGTTTCTACCTTCCTCTTTTTACTTCCTGCCACTCTTTTCCCTGCAGCTTTATCCCATAGAGTTCCTGCCTCGTTATCTTCCAGCATCAAAGGCCTCGGCTTCCTTTTTGACTTTGGAGGTCGCCTGCGCTGATACGGTTTCTTCTTGGTCCCGGTTGAAGCACAAGGTTCCGAGAAACCAGTGCTAAATACCGTCGAACCCTGAGAAGAACCCATATTAATCTGGCCACAATTCTCATCAGCACTTTCAGCCATAATGACATTGTTATCATTCCACTTCCCAGCTATGCCAGCCTTTATTGCAGACGCCATTATTTTTTCCTGTGGAACTCTATCCTCTTTCTGCCTCTCCATCTCCTTGTAACTGAAGACAATCCCTTTTCCTCTATTAAAATCTCGAGACACTATGGGAGGTGCCTCTAGTCTTAACACAGTGCGTTGGAGCATAGGATCTTTCTCTACAGCTGCAACCGAGCTCCTTACCCGCTCTTCTCTGACAGCTCTGTCTTCATCAGTCGTCAATGTTAGGTACTGTCTCATCTCATCTAATACCTCTTTGACGATTTTTGGTCTTCCCGTAACCACATTGATTCTTACTTGCTCTTCTGAGAGAACCCCAAACAACGGATCTCCTTCTTCAAGAACTGGTTTTTTCAGTGCTAACTCCTTTGAGATCTTCTGTCTCCTCGCTAAAGCTTCATCTTTTCTTTTCTTCACTACAAGGGGACATATACTTTGTTCATGGTTCAGCCTGAAGCAAGTGAAACATCTCTTCTGGATTCTTTCATAGTTGTAATGGATGGTCACCGCTTTTGCTCCCTTGAGATTGACCACCCTCGACGTCTTCAGCGGGTTAGCCACATTAAACCGCACCTGGACTCTTTCATACGGTTGGGTTTGAGGTTTTGTAGGGTCGAAAATGAATTCCTTCACTTCCCCTACCAAATCTCCCAACGCCATGATAGCTTCCTTGGTATAGTAGTTCACCGGAATGTTGCTTATGCGAACCCAGAGCAGAATGTACTGTAAGTAATCATCCGGTGGCTCTTCAACCCATCTCTCTATCGCCAAAGCCCATTCGTTACAGGTATGTACTCCTTTCTCCAATACATCTAGCAAGTCGTGCTCGTGATCAAAGAAGAACTGGAATCTCTCCCTCGAAAGCGCGACCCCTCTACATTTGCCTTCCTTTTGCCATTTTCTTGGCATTCTCCAGATAAGGTTGGACATATTCTGACATTCTGGGTTTAGCATTCTACCCACCAAACTGAGCTTGTTTTTCTCGTTCGAGCAAAATCCCGGCAGATCCGGCATTTCAAAAGGTATTTCTTCTTCTTCCAGCGAGAGAGCCATCAAAGCTCTATCCATGGCCGCCGACATGACAGCAGACGACAATCGATCTTCAGACTTGATGAAATCCAAGTGTTTTTCACCGATCAGATTACCAAAGAAATCTCTGGATTAAAGGTCAAGATTACGAACCCTAGATCTTATCTTCTTCTTTGCTCAAAAGTATAGAAAAGGTACGCGAAAGTGGTTGAGATGTTGAAATGAAACGTGTTTTTTTTGCTTTTCCTGGGACCCACACTCAACTTGCTTGCTTCTACTTGAGAGAAAATCTTATGCCCATTCTAGGGACGCCTGTTTTACTCTGAAAATTAGGGTTCTGTTTGTAGATTTTTCTTTTCTGGAAAAGTTTTCTTAATAAACATTATAGTTTGACCCAAAATTCTAAAACACTACGTGTCAGGTAGATATGGAGAGAGAAGACATGAATACAGATGTGTCCACCAAAATCACTAGTCTTTGAAGTTTGGTTCGCTGGTTTCCATTTTGGGAAGAATGTTTTGATTTGTCAGTCCAAAGTAACTTTTTTTTTCATCTAGTAATATTTTATTAAGGAAACTTGGCCCAACCGGACCAAGCCCAACCCGAGAACACAAGACCCCGAGGGCCCGATTACAACATTGGCCCGACATAAAGAGCACATTAAAATGGGCCTGAAGCCCATAACCGAAACTCACGCAGCAAAAGAAAGCCACGCGTCCAAGACTAACCCAAGCCCGCCCACGTGTTGCTATCCACCGATTGCTCAGAACACGTGTCAGCTAACATGTCTTCGTGATCCGACGGTCGAGGTTCTCTCCGGAAAAGACGAAACGATCTGATTTCGCCGGAGCTCCGTCGACAAACCACCGTCCCCATCGATGCCAATCCATTTTCCCCCGAAGAACATCATCAAGTCTGTCTTGAGATTTCATCCGGGTCATGCTACCTCCGCTTGCGACAATAAACCACGCCTTACTCTTGTTCCTTCTTCGCCGTAGCTCCAACGCCGGAGAGCTTCACCGAACACCATGTCGAGATCTCCTCCGCCGAGTAAAAAACGAGCCGGATACCGGAACACAGAGCACCGAAACCAAGTTACCACGACGATGATCTTCCTCGACCATCATCATACCCCAAATCGTTCCCGAAAGTCGGCGAGGTTGGCTGAGGAAGCCTCTACTTCCCGAAGTCAAAAGCCGGCGACTACCGCCTGAAGAAGACGTCACAGCCCCAGATTCAAGTATTGATGTCGGAAAAAGGCTCGATTATAGAGCCGCCGATAAAACAAAGCTAGAAGAAAAACTAGACAGGGGTGGTAACCGGCGGCGAAAGTCCACCGGCCACCGGAATGCAACCACGCTTGATCCGCTTTTTAGTGAGAGGAGAGAGCTTTTCTAGTGAGAGAACTCTCTTTTTATTATGTCAGTCCAAAGTAACTTAAAATAGAACAGTATATTTATGTAATACTAGTACTTTTGAGTAATGAAAACTAGACGAAGTTCCACTTTTCGGAAAAAAATATTTTATTTAGTCATTCATAGAAGTAAATTCCATTGATAAACTAAACTAAACTATAAACTAAACCCCAATAATAAACCCTGCTTCACCAAGTCATCGACTAACAGCGTAAATTCATGAAGAGTTTCTGTAAATAAATTACTGAATTACCACGGTTAACTTTTGTTTTTTTTTCTTGTTTCACAATGATTGGTTAAAGTTATATAATTTTAGAATAAAAGAATATTTGTCTCTATTAAGCTAAAGTCCGAACTAAACACATAATAGTTTTGGTTTAGTTAAAACCCAAGCTAAAACAAAACACTATTCGCCGTATAATGCTTAAGCGGTTTCCTATTTTTTTATTAGTGGAGAGATTATATACACAGCTATTGTGCCCTTTTGTATATGAGTAATCAAATAATATTATATTGCAATTTTAACATTAATTTTTCATAAATATCTAAATATTCTTAAATTTTACATTTTTGTCATTCTTATAACAATGATATTTATAATGTCAAAACTCAAACTAGTTTTTAGTTTCTGCGATCCATATATGAATTTTGCTATTTTTGTTAATTTTATTTTTAGTTTTATTACAAAGGTATTCTATGTGTAATTGAGTTGCTTTGTTTAGCTCCCTACTGGTGATGTTACTTTGTGAGAAAGTATTTCCACAACAGGTTCGAGACGATTAGAAGAAATGATATGTTATTCTCTTTATAAACGATGATTCTCATTGTATTTTGTATCTCTCTCTCCATCTCTCTCTCCTTTAAAACAACAGCATAGCCTAATCTGTGTCTTAAATGATTTTCAAAATGATAAAGTGCTACACGATGCTGCTGCTTCTGTTCATATATCTAGGACTAGTTGCAGCCCGACCTCTGTTGACAATCGAGGTAACCAAAATTATTTATTTTATTTTACAACAAAATTTATATATCTTCTTACCAACCTGTTTAGTATTTTTTTGGTATTTCAAATGCTATTATTACTGACTTTTATTTACTTAATTTAATTGTAAGAGTTCTGATGGGGACATAATTGATTGCGTTGAAATACACGACCAGCCAGCTTTCACTAATCCCCTGCTAAAAAATCATAATATTCAGGTTAATTATTTAATCTTCTTTTTCTCGAATTTTTTTATATTAAGGATTATGGAATCCATATTTTGATTAAATCATAATATTTATTTTATTTTTTGTTTTAAATCAGAAAGCACCAACCGCCAAATGGAATGTGATAAACAAAGTGAAAGGGAAAAAAGTATTGCAGGTTTGGAATCTAAATGGAACGTCTTGCCCCGACCAGACAGTTCCCATAAGACGGAGCAGACCCGGGAACAGACACGTCGGGCAAAAAGTGCATGTCACTGACGCCCGAGTTCCCTATTATGCTGCCGAGAAGGGACACGAGGTACTATTAAAAATAAACTATAAATATTTAAATATATACAATTTAGTTTTGCTATTAACTTTACGTATTAATAATTTCATAGTATGCGATCGCATATACGCCAACCGCACGACACACATATGGAGCACAGGCTACCATGAATATTTGGGAACCCATAGTCGAACCAGAATCAGATGAGTTCAGTCTCTCTCAGATCTGGCTAGTCGCCGGACACTACAGCGGATCGGACCTAAACACAGTAGAGGCCGGATGGGAGGTTTTCACTCGTTTATCTTTCTGTATTTATCATAATTTATCGATACACAATTTGTTTGTTTTCTTTGAGATAAAATATCATAAAAATCAATAGACTTTTTTTTCTTATGATTAAAACGTATTTGTTTATTCTAATTTTTAGGTTTACCCGAACCATTATCATGACAGCCAGCCACGACTTTTCGTTTATTGGACGGTATATTAAATAATTTTATATATCAAAGTAACT
>NC_079516.1:2616574-2629829 GCF_000801105.2 Raphanus sativus
GAGTTTTATGTATAATGGTTGATTGTATCTTGAAAAAAAAAAAAGATGACAAAAATCATTACACAATTGATCTCGGACTAATCTCAAGAGATTAATGTTCACTTGTGATGACAACCTAGGATCCTGTTATTAAAGTGTGTCATGAGATCAAATTGTAATATCATCAAAGAGGAAATGGGTTTAGCCTATGAACTAAGATGAGGTTTGGCGGTAACTCTACTTATCAGATTGGAGATCCCAAAGAAATAGGTTCAAGGAGAAAACTAAGTCAAACTAAGTCTGCCCAAAGCACTGTAAGACTTCGGTCTATACCCAGTTCCTAGGATGATTAAACAGTGCTACATGTAAGGAATAGAGGATACATTTGCTTTTAATGATTTGTGCCAATGTTTTTGAGATATGAATGGAGTAGTACATGATACTCCTCTAAACAAATAATGGCCATCACCTTGTGGGTGTGAAATGGGGCCGTTTCTAGGAGAATAAAATGACTATATTCTCTAAAGTTCACTCATGATTACCAGGAATGTTCACGGCCAAAATGAACACAATAGAGAAATTGGTTTTGTGAGAGAATGAAACTGTGTTTTTGGCTATTGTCTAGGTTTACACCAAAGCCCGGGAGGTTCAAGACATCATGGCCACCTCCTGGCCAAGTAAATCCGATAGCTATTAACAATGACTGGTTCAAGGCTGAAAAATTGCTACCAACTCATCATGCAGTGAATTTCTCGTTTGTACTCTCAAAAGTCCTTAGTTGAGTCTTGTCGAGTCTTGTCTAGGAAGTCAAGTCTGTCGAGTCGTCTAGTGTCTAGAGTCATTTCTATTCATGTGGGGGATTGTTGGAACTCGTTTTTTGACGAGATGGTTTTAAACCATTTTCGGTAAGTTTCCGGATGAAGACGTTCATCAGGATAACTGAATGTTTGACAAACACTATGAAGTAGTTTATTCATATGTCAAAAATAGAGTTCATTTGAATGAGAAATAGAGTAATAAAATGTGTGACTTAAATGTACACATTGGATATTGGGTTTGAATTTGGATTTAAATATATTAGATAGACTTGTGTCTAATAACTTATGGTTTAAATCATATTCATGTTATCTTTTATATTTGTTTAAATATAAAAGTGTAAACCCACAGCAAAACAAATTAGCTTTGATTGGTCAAAGATATTAATATATTTGCTAGTAAGTTACAGTCAAGAGGTCAATGAAAATATGTTTTTCATAATGATAATTGATGTGGCTTAATGCTCCATAACACCACTTACGTTTGACTTGGTAAAACCATAACGTAACGGTTTGTCATAATTGTGTGACTTATGACTCTCATTCTTTTGTTTCTATTTAAAGGTGCTTGTCATTATAGAAAAGTGAGATATGATGTATAAGATCGAAAAATGCTCCCACTTGAATATTTCTTTTATTTTATTTTGTGTCTGAGAGTACAACACAAAACTAGTTTCGCCAGGCTTCTGATAGAGTGACGCAAATTCAGAAGATTGTTTGCAGTTATATCCTGGGACTCATTACGTTATCGAACCGTCGCACTACGGGACGTATTTTGAGTTAAGGAAAGAGATAATATCTCGCCTCTGCAGTTGTATCATCCTTTTTTCTTAATCTTTGGTATAATTTTATCAATTTTATTCTTTACAATATTCAGTAATCCGTAGTTTATAAAATACGGTTCTATCATACTAATCTTATGATTTATTAAGCTTAATATCGTGTTATAAAGTTATTAATCTTATGATTTATTAACGCTCATTCATGGATATTCCAGTATAACAAATCAAGTTGCAAACAGATATATACGTAAGAAGATGTCAAATTTGTTATACAGATAGAAAAAGATATCAGTTAGACAAAACAATAGGACAGCTAAACAAAATAGCCTCATGATTTAAACTCTATTCAAAATTCAAAACATAATCAACCTTAAGATCATACCAACGAACAAATTTTTTTTGACTAAAGGCTTTCGATTAAAAACATAAAACATTACAAGGTAAGACTATAAAATCTTAAGTTTGATAAAGTTTGCATGAAACAGTTCATGATAAGATAAGTCTCAAACCTAAGGATTAGGCAGAAACTAGAAAAAACCAAAGAAATGAGAAAAAGTAGCTAACGAGAAGAACTACGACCATGTCGGCCACGTTTACCTCTCCCTTTTACTGTTTTCCATTCGAAGTCTTGAAATTTGATAGGAGGTCTTGTGTCTTTTCCATCCCTTGTCAAGCTGAAAGAGCTCCTATGCTCCAATTTAACTTCATCCACCGTTTCTAACACAGTAAAACGAGAAGGACTCTCAAATTCACTAACTTGAAGTGATGTGGTTAAAGGATCAACAATGGTTAAAGGACCAACGAACAAATTTTCACCACATATTTTAACATATTCTCTTAATTAAGATTATTAACTAGGATGTAACACAATTCCCAAATTACGATCAAATGTAATCAATATTGATTAATTTTCTTAAGATCATTAGGATCTAAAGTAATTTTAAAACTATGTCTGATGTAAAGAAAGTTAACGACCAGATAGTGATGATGCATATCTTTTTTCTTTTCTGTAAAATTATTAATAATAAACAATAATAACTGAAATTTAGTGGACTGTATTCATGTCTCTCTTCCATACAGAATTGACGCGTAATGTACTCAGAACAATTATTTTGTATATACATGATCCTGAACCTAAAGCATTTTGGCTAGAAATGGAAACAAAAAGAGAAAACATTGCTAAGTTTTGTGTGAAACCCTTATTACTTTTTCGATTTTTATAAGTCTATTGGAAAAAATAAAACGTTATGTAATGGTACAGAACTCGAATAAGCTTTACTATAGATCTTAAAAATTTTGTACCATTTTTCTATCAATTCTTGCTCTAAATAGTTGTTACAATATTATATATTGGGTTGACCATAGATACTAAATACAACATTGAGAAACGGAGGGGAAAACATATTATTTACAGTACTTCCAAAAATTCAATAATGTTCACAAATAATAACGATTTCAGTTTTTTTTTATGATTAGCCATTTATATTTGTGTTTTCCTTATGTTAAAAGGTATTAATTATTTTTTTCAAAAAGTATTAATTATTTTTTACAAAATTAAATTTAGGATAAAACCAAATTGAATAAATATTATTACTTCTTTTTATGTTTATCATATTTTGGTGTATATATGATGGGATATATGACTTGGTGCAAATTTATGGATTGTATATATATATATATATATAGTCAAAGTTGTCAAAATAAAAACAGTATATGGTCAAATATTATTTTTTTGTAAAGATATGGTCAAATATTGTTTTTCTTACTTTATTCACTTTAAAACACTAATAGGTTTATATACATTAATAAAACTCAAAATGATATCTAGTCAAATCTTATATAAATTAGATACAAAATTATGGCATGTACTTTATTACTAGTTTTTTTGTCTCTTAAATACTTTATATTCTACAAATTCAGCAGCCAAATTTTAAGTTGCAGTTTGGTGTATGGTATCACCGTATCAAGTAAAAATTTAGCAGAAGTTATATAAACTTCAGGTAAGTAGTGACCTTGGGTTACACTATCAGAAATACATTACATGATTTAGAATTTTGTTCAATGTAATGCTTCTTCTTAAAAAAAGCTAGTGGAAGTGGAACAAATCATACATAACTTTTTGGTTAACATATGGCTGTTTTATCCATTCTCATACAGTTTTTTTTTCTGGTCAATTTTCTGTCATTACCTTATAGATTCCACTAGCATATGTTACTGGTTAACTATAATTGATTTTTTGGTCGAGCCAAGCGGAGTTCCGGTTTTATACCACTAGTCTCGATTGTGGCTTTTACGATAGGAAAGCAAATGATATGATGATAAGTATTATTCCATTAATATCTTTAGCACACACGCTTCATACATGAGGTTTAATTAATTTTAGGCATTGTCGCAACAACAAAATCCCAGAACACAATTCCCGTCTCCGGAATTAGATGACTTATAGTCAATAGACTCAATACTGGCATACTGCATTCATAGGGTCCATATGTTCTCGTAAATTTGTTAAAACATCGTGTTCTCATCACTGAACGTAAACACACACCCATGTCATACATCCATTGTGAACATATTTTTGATAAAAAAAATCTAATCAACAGCAATATCTATTAAAATATACGTAAGTACCTGATCTTGAACCCAAAACATTTTGGCTAGACATGGAAACAACCAATATAGCAACAAGAAAAAAAACATTGCAAAGTTTTTTGTGAAACTCATTTTGCTTTTCTGTTATTATAAGTCGATTGAAGAAAATAAGATGTTAATTATGTAATATTACATAACTCGTATAAGCCTTTTTTTTTATGACTCTGGTATCCCAACACTCTCGAAAGAGCATCCGGTTAGCGCCTATAGATCTCGAATTTTTTTTTGTACAAATTTTCTATTCAACTCTTGTCATAAAAAGTTTATTTTTTTTTTAATTTATGTCAACAATATTATATTTTATTATTTTGAGTTGACTGTAAGAGCATTACCATGACTATAGAACGGGGGATCTAAAACATTTTAGGTTGACAATGAATTAACTATAAAATAAAAGTAAAGTATAAAAAGAAAAGATATAATAATATCTTATTTGAGATATCATTTAATTTCTCTCAGATCTAATACTATAAAGAAGAGCTACTCTCTTCTCTTGAGGTGCCACGTCATCAAATAGATTATCCTGTGCGTGACATGTGTCCCGCCTTACTTAAACGCTGCGCATCATTAACTCATTTCGTTCGTTCTGATTTGGGCTTTATTCCATTAAACTGATAAGTCGATGTGTTTTGGGCTTCGAGTTATGTCTTCGCCGTGTCTTCTTCTCTTGGATACTCCGCCGTCACAATCAAAATTCGTAGACACCGCCGTGCTCACTATCTCCACCAATTTTATGTAGATCGATTGTTATCAGAGCATATCATGTTGGAATCCATCATCTGTTTCTTATCATCAATCTTCCTTCTTACCGACAACAGAAATCTGAAGACGTTACGGAATTTGGCTGATTTCAAGCGTCATCTTGGAACCGTCATCTTTAAAGCACTCATTAACAATCCCTCCTCAATTACTTCCTTTCTGTGCATCCTTGACTATAAATAGGTAAGCCCCATCCTGCGAAATTCATCATCTCAATCATAAGCTTCTCGAAATTTGAGAGATGATTTTGGTTTCATTTGTTGATTTTGTTTCTGTCTGTTGATGTATTGCAGGCGACCCTTATGCAAGCCATTGTCACCGTCACCGTCAAGCGGACAGTTCAGAATCGTCAGCTGCAGATTTGGTCATTAAGGCGTTGAAAGAGCCGAAGAGAGACCGTAAAAATAGTTAAGAACGTTACGCACAAGACTACTAGAGTAAGATTCTCTTCAATTATTTTATTGAGATTGAGGATGAGGCATAAATCTGTTGCGATATAGCTGAGTGGACAGTTAGGGAGATTTTGGAAACATGTGTCGTTGTTGGATGCACCGTTGATGGTAATGATCCGAAGGTTCTTTTGCAGGATATTCAAGAAGGTGAGATCAGTATTCATGGTTACCAAGGTGAAAAACGCACCCAGAAAAAAAGATTTTATGGGAGTTGAAAAGATGATATCTTCTCTTCTTTCATTTTTATATAGGGTGAGCTGTTAAGTTTCTTCACTCAGAATGACTCAATTTTTTATTACGGTTGTATTGCGTTCCTTCTGCTTAACAATACCGATCGAAAGTTATATAGATTTCTTTTATAGCATTGTTTTTCTCTTGCTCTCACATTTAAGCCTTCTCCCGTAATGATGCTACTAATTTCTTTCTCCAGTGAACTAATATGATATAATGTGAGGTGAGTCTTATTTTCTTCTCCTCTTCTTTCCACAGATCTTATTTTATATAAGATCTTAGATACCCATTAAAATACTTGGATTACATTTTTTCTTTTGTTTTTTGTTTTTTTTTTTTTTTTTTTGAACTGACCAAACTGTCTTTATTTGGTTTTTGTGTAAAGCTTTTGTACACTGAGAAAACGTTGATGTAGTTCGAGAAAAGGAGTAGCAGAGCTAAGGGTCTGACCTTCCACCCCAAAAAAACCAAGAAATCTCGCCAGTTTCTCAGAGGTGTCATCCAGCAATGTTATTATCTAATGGGTTCTTTTGTTTTTACTCCACAGCTTTTCTTCCTCTCAACAGGTAAGATAGGAAATCTATTTACATGAAAAAACTGCACTCTATGGAGCTTTACTGGATTTTTTATGATAGATAGTCCTCCACTCAAATCATTGTAAAAAGATTATGCTTACGTTCATATGTATGTGTTGAATATATGAATGATCTTCTGGATTCACTAAGTTGTTGAGATACATATATATTTTTATTTTGTTCATGATTACTGTTATGTTTTTGATTAATTTGTGAACTCAAATTTGTGGAGACGTTTGAAAAAGAATCTGGTTTATTTCAGGCTGGAATCTTTGAGAAAATGTTAAAGAAATGTTAGCCAGGTACTAAATCACGCAAGCCCATTGATTAGATCCCTCACAGCTTTACATTGAGATATCATATACTTAGAGAATCTGCGAAATTATATTATTCAATTCATAAGATTCTTCGTATAAGGTGTGTCAGTGTGTAAATAGAAGATTGTTGTCTATGTCCCCACTTTGTAATAAGATAATGTTGTTTTTGTCTGGATGATTGGATCTTGCCTCTTCACAGTTTAAATTTTTAAAATATCCTCTGTAATTCATAAGCATCTCTGCTATTGATCATGCAATGATCGATTATGAATTTAATGGCTCTCTGACGCTGTGGGGAAAACACGTAGCAGTTGAGTAGATTTTGAGGTTATATGATTTACAAATGAAAAAGTAGTTTGCTCAATACAACAAATACATAGATGTATCCAAGTAGCCATAAATAAAGAAGAAAACCTTAGCTTATATATAAAGATGTAGCCTGCTTTTAGATACTCTCAACTCCCATATTTCTCTATTCAAACGCAACTGCTAAGTTGTTCCTATCCTCCTCATTGAAGTGTCTTTACATATAATACAGATTCTTCTCTTATAATTTTCTTAAGGATCCTCACAACAGAGATCCAATTCTTCATGTATGTTCCTAGAATTGTTAGGTCAACCCAAAGTAGTTATACTTCTTTTTCACCATTTCCAAATCCTAACCAAGTTTTAAGTACATAACCGTAATTGTGAATCATTACTATTAAGTACATACCATAATTATATACATAATAAAACCATGTAAATAATTTCCTTACCTGAATCTTATAAAATCGAAATAATATAATCACTAATTATACCTTCAGAACTAGGGCTGGGCAAAAAATCCGAATCCAAAAAACCGAACCGAACCCGATCCGAAAAAGTAGTACCGAACCCGAACCGAAATTGATTAAATATCCGAACGGGTTCAAAATTTCGGTATTTAAAGAACCGAAACCGAACCCGATCCGAACCGAAATATTTTGGGTACCCGAATGTATCCGAAATAAATTTATATACTTAAATATATACATTATTTTTATATATAATGTATATTAAAAATATTAAAAATATATAAGATACCTTTAAGTTTTCCAGAATACTCAGAAAATATATGCAAATAGTCAAAAGTAAATATTTAAAATAGCTAAAGTATACTGAAAACACCAAAATAGTTAAATTTCTATTGATTTTTTATCCAAATATTCAAAGAAAACCATTTTATATGTTAAATTAAGGTATTTTGACATATATGTTATGAAAATTTATATGTAATATATTATCTTTCTTATAGATTTTGAAAATTTAAAGTATATAATGAATTTTGAAAATTTGAAAACATTTTAAATGGATTATCCGAACCCGAACCGAACCCGCAAAGATCCGAACCGAACCCGAACCGAAATTTAGAAATATCCGAATGGAGCTGAAATCTTTGACCCCGAAAACCCGAAACCCGAATAGACTGAACCGAAACCCGAATGGATACCCGAACGTCCAACCCTATTCAGAACTAAACAATAACATTTGTTTTAAAAAGTCCTTTTTATTTTGGATGATGATATGGTTTATTGACAATTTTAAAATATGTAAATCTTTAAACAGTAGTTTGCTATGATTTAAGTTGATTAAAATGATAGATAAAGTTTACTTTTTCATAATTTAAACAATAGATTTCAAAGAGAATGTAAAATATAAAATAATTATTAACAATATAAAAGAGAAACAACTTACATGTTGAATCTCAACCACAATTCTGAATAATAAGTATTAAAATATAAAATAATAACACAATAAAAATGATTTTTTATTAGTTAGATAAAAATTAATTTTTAATAAAAATAACAAAACTGAATAATAAATATATCTTAAAATTACTTTCAATTTGATTTACTTCCCGCCCGTAGGGCGGGTGTACCCTAGTACTCTATATACAATTGAAATGTTATTGTAGTATATACAAAGTTAAGTTGTATTAAAATATTATAAAAAACTATTTATTTTTGGGATTTCTTTTCTAATGAGGCTGTTCAGTGCTAAATGCAATATAGAGAAGGGGGAGAGAACACATATTATTTACTTCGGAAAATCTCAAATTTATCTTATATAGTCAGATTTATATTTTTTTCTCATTATTGTTGAAGGCATCTCTTATTCATTATCAACTTATATTTAGGATATAATTAATTGAATAAATATTAATATTTTTGTATATTTATAAAATATTTGATGTATATATGATTTGGTGAAAATTTATAATATAGTCAAAAGTCATCAATAGAAAAAATATAGTCAAATATTGTTTCTTTTTGTTAAAAACATATCAAATGTTGTTTTCTTGCTTTAATTAAAGAGATACAAATTATGGCATATAGTTAATTTCAGTGTCTGAAATTTTTTATATTCTAAAATTTTTAGAAACCAATTTTAAAAGTTAAAATTTGGTGTATGGAGTTGTTCAGAAAAAAACTTTGGTTTATGGTATCAACTGAAATAAAAATTAGAAAAACTAAATTAATTTGTATTTTTGGTTTGGGTAGATTTTTTTGTAAAAAATTAATTAAATTCTACTGAGCGAGTTAATTAGTCAACATCAATTCTTGCTATAAATACTTTGAATGCAGAACAACTGCAGTCTATTTATAATGCAGATCGGACTGCATTTTATTTGTCATTCAACATTATAATTGCAGAATAAAATAAAATTAAATAATTTACCTATATAATAAAATTTAAATTTATATGAAAATAAGATAATTTATAGTACAATTTTTTTAAAAATTTTTTTATATTGGTAAAAAGTATCTAATTATTATATTTTTATCAGCATTATTATACAAATTAACTATTTTCATCTAACCCATGTCATGCTTGATAATATTAAATTATTTTAGTATTCTAATTTATATATATATGGTCAAATATTTTTTCTTTCTTTTTGGTTAAAATATAGTCAAATATTTTTTCTTACTGTATTTGAAATAAAAATTAATAGTTGTATATAAACGAATTTTTAAATAAACATATGGCAGTGGAGAAAATTCAAAATGATATCTAGTCAAGTGTTCTATAAATAGATATAAAATTGTGGCATATACTTTATTACATATTTTGCACAAATTCTTTTTTTAAAAACTTTATTACATGTTGTCTAAATTTTTTTTTTTTTTGACAAATAAAGCTCCATGTTTTATTAATCAAATCCTTGTGGTTGGTTTGAAACCATCCAACTTGGGGATCTAGAGTTTACATGGGAAAAAACGATTCCTCGAGCGCCTTTTGCAAGACTATTGGCTCGGACATTACTGGAACGAGGAATAAAACAAATAGAACAAAGATTAAATAGAGAATGAAGGTGATGGATCTCTTCAAATTCGATCAATAAGGATGGCCAGACGTCTTCTTTTTCTTCGTCGATGATCTTGACTAGTTATAGACAGTCAGTCTCAAAAGTCATATCTAGATGGTTCAGTTGGAGTGAGGATTTCATGGCCCACAGCAAAGTATGAAACTCAGCGTGTAGGAGGGTTAAACTTCGGCTACTAGTGAATGAGCCAAAGATTGTTACCCCATCCTCTCTCATCATAACCATCCCTCCGCCGCAAAGAGCGTCGTCTTGGTGCCAAAAGGCGTCAATAGAGCATCTAGGGCCGAGGGGATTAGCTTGAGATAATGGTCGGGTTTCCTCCACTTCTTCTTGACATTTATCTAAGATTTGTGCTAGTCTCCAGTTTTCTGCTTCCGATATAGCGATCTGGATTGTATCAAGAGGGGGTGTCTCCTTTCCGTTAAAGAGTTTATCATTGCGAGCCTTCCAAATAAACCATAATATCCACGGCACGTTATCCAGTATTGTGGACGGAATGCCGAGTCCTTTTGCTTGCCAGAGAATATGGTTTAGGTTGCTGAAAATTGATGCGCTCGAGAAGAGACTCGGAGAGTGGGGGATGTGGGAGAGAGCCCATACCTGAACAGAGGGCGGGCACTCGAATAGAAGGTGGTTTATGGTTTCATTATCAGCCCCGCAGCGTAGGCAGTTCCTCTCCGAGCTACAATGCCGGTCCGAGAGACAGCTGCATACCGGGACACAGTCTGAAAATACTTGTCATATGAAGTGTTTGATCTTTCTCGAGGTCTTTAGGGACCAAGTTTTGGCTTTCAGACTCGTGGTGCTTTGTTCGGTGACATCAGGGATGGCGAGAGATGCTTCCATTTCCATTAAGAATGCGTATCCTGACTGTACTGTATAGGCGCCAGACTTGGTTGGCTTCCAAACATAGCTATCTTGGCGGTGGCCTTTAGGGAGTCGCAGGCTCTGAATAAGAGAGATATCCTCTTGGGAGATCAGATTTTGGAGCATAGGAAGGTTCCATTGGCGCAACGAAGCATCGATGAGATTGGAGACTCGTAGGGATGGGTCAAAGGAGGGTCCGCGGGGTGTCGCTGGGTGTGGTGTGGAATCCGGAAGCCAGTTATCGGACCAAACCATGGTGTTGTTACCCGAGCCAATCGATCGTCTAAGGCCTGCTTTTAGAAGAGGTTGCGCCGCCATCAAGCTGTGCCATACGTACGAGGGAGAGCTTTCCTTCTTGACGTCCACTGGGGTCGAGAGACGATAATATCTCCCTTTTAAAACTCGAGCAAGGAGAGACGAGGGGTATTGTATTAATCTCCATAATTGCTTCGCAAGTAATGCGAGATTGAAGTTTCTGAGGTCCTTAAAACCGAGCCCTCCTTTATCTTGAGGGATGCAAATACTCTTCCAGGCGATCCAGTGTA
This sequence comes from Raphanus sativus, assembly GCF_000801105.2. Taxonomy (NCBI): domain Eukaryota; kingdom Viridiplantae; phylum Streptophyta; class Magnoliopsida; order Brassicales; family Brassicaceae; genus Raphanus; species Raphanus sativus. Next base: position 2,627,895 of record NC_079516.1, read on the forward strand.
GACCTTTGTTATTTTGCTTAGTGCTCCACCAGAATGAGCTCGCAAATGACGACCAAGAAGACATGGAACCGACTCCTGCTCTTCTAGCTCCTGCTCGAAACAAGAATGCTACCGACACAGTCAAGACCAATTCTCACCAGGTCGCTCCTCCCCCATACACGGCTAAGGGATACCTCAAGAAACAAGCCCCAAAGGGCCCTGATGTGAAAGGCGCAAAGGTTTCCAGGAAGCTCCGAGGACGCAACTCCCCGAGAAAACGCGCCAACCCGGGTATCCCTCCTACTGTCTCTGCTCGTGCTGTCCCTCGTAATGAGGTGTTTCCATCTGCTATAAGCAAAAAAATCTTTGTCTCTTTCAAGTTCGGTGGTGTCCCAGAAACCACCCAGTAAGAAGATATGAGTGCAATAGCTTGGAATTGTCAGGACGCCGGAGCTTACCTGACCAAGAAACACCTCCGGAAATTGCATCGCTGTTTTACTCCTTTTCTTTTTCTTTCAGAAGCAAAAAATAGTTATTTTTTTCTTCAGGATTTTCATTTTGAATTTGGTTATAATAAATTGTTCACCGTGAAACCAGAGGGTCGAAGCGGTGGACTAGCTCTTTTTTATTTGGATTCTTTTGATGTTACGATTCTTTCTCCAATAATCGCATGATAGACATAAAAACTAGAATAAACAAATACGTTTTAATCATAAGAAAAAAGTGTATCGATTTTTATGATATTTTATCTCAAAGAAAACAAACAAATTGTGTATCGATAAATTATGATAAATACAGAAAGATAAACGAGTGAAAATACCTCCCATCCGGCCTCTACTGTGTTTAGGTCCGATCCGCTGTAGTGTCCGGCGACTAGCCAGATCTGAGAGAGACTAAACTCGTCTGATTCTGGTTCAACTATGGGGTCCCAAATATTCATGGTAGCATGTGCTCCATATGTGTGTCTTGCGGTTGGCGTATATTGCGATCGCGTACTATGAAATTATTAATACGTACAGTTAATAGAAAAACTAAATTGTATATATTTAAATATTTGTAGTTTGTTTTAAATAGTACCCCGTGTCCCTTCTCGGCAGCATAATAGGAAACGGGCGTCAGTGACATGCACTTTTTGCCCGACGTGTCTGTCCCCGGGTCTGCTCCGTCTTATGGGAACTGTCTGGTCGGGCAAGACGTCCCATTTAGATTCCAAATCTGCCATACTTTTTTCCCCTTTCACGTTGTTTATCATATTCTATTTGGCGGTTGGTGCTTTCTGATTTAAAACGAAAAATAAAATAAGTATTATGATTTAATCAAAATATGGATTCCATAATCCTTATTGCCTCTCTGTCTATCATGCGATTATTGGAGAAAAGAATCGTAACATAAAAAGAATCCAAATAAAAAAGAGCTAGTCCACCGCTTCGACTCTCTGGTTCCCACGATGAATAATTTATTATAACTAAATTCAAACTGAGAATCCTGAAAAAAAAAGAATAACTATTTTTTTGTTTCTGAAAAAAAAAAAAAAGAAGGAATAAAACAACGATGCAATTCCCCGGAGGTGTTTCTTGGTCAGGTAAGCTCCGGCGCCCTGACAATTCCAAACTATTGCACTCATATCTTTTTATTGGGTGGTTCTGGGACACCACCAAACCTAAAAGAGAAAAAGATTTTTTGTTTTATAGCAGATGAAAACACCTCATTACGAGGGACAGCACGAGCAGAGACAGTAGGAAGGATAACCGGGTTGGCGCGTTTTCTTGGGGAGTTGCGTCCTCGAGCTTCCTAGAAGCTTTTGCGCCTTTTCACATCAGGGCTTTTTTGGAGCTTGTTTCTTGAGGTATCCCTTAGCCGGTATGGGGGAGGAGCGGCCTGGTGAGAATTGGTCTTGACTGTGTCGTAGCATTCTTTGTTTCGAGCAGGTGCTGGAAGAGCAGGAGTCGGTTTCAA
>NC_079516.1:2629929-2736526 GCF_000801105.2 Raphanus sativus
GATCTTGTATGAGAGCCTAAGAACGCTCTGAGTGGAAAAGAGAAAAATCTATTGACATCCTTTTGAATAAGAGTAATAGGATTCAAGAACACAAGTCACAAGTGATTGTAGTTAGAGCCTAAACACTAAGAATGAAACAAGTTGAGTTTGGGTTTTTTTTTTTAAAAGGAAACGAGCCATAGTTCCTGTCTCTATTCTTATAAAGTAGGAACCCATCAGAACTCACCTTGATGCTGTTATTAATTGGAGGAGGTGGAGCATAGTTCCGAACCTATTTCAAACAAAATCAACAATGTCACAAACAAACATATATCTAGTGATATTTAGTCGAATCATCAGTCATTACACAAATTTAGTTGTTTTTGAAACAATGACACGCAGCAAAAAAAAGGAAGAAAAAGTACCATGAATTCCTGGTACTCCACGATGCTTCCAGAGTAGCCACGAGTGACGGTAACTTTGAGGACATATCTGAAGAAACAAAGAAAGTAGCAGAAACTTGTAAAATCAAGGAACAGTGGAAAATTGAAACATATGACATACCTTAGCCGCACATTGACACCATTGTATGTATCATATGGCATCTCGACAGTTGGAAATTCAAAAGGGTATGTCTTTCTCTCGTATATATCTCCAGGGACATCCAATTCACGAACTGGAACAAGCAAAACACAGAAATCACAATATACAAATGGATCATCTAATATGATTTGAAGTCCTCATAAACTAGTACTTGGAAGGAAAACGAAATCCAAAGTTTTACTCACCCAAGGAAGTGAAGTCATAGAAGTTTCCTCTGTCAAAGTACATTTCTGTCGGGAACACAAATATGCCATCAACAAGTTAGAAACCAGGCAACTAATCTTTTAAAGGACTCTTTTGGTGGGTAGATCTAGAGGTCATTGGCAAGTGCACACACCTATTTGACCAAGAAGCTCAACTTTGACACCATTATGCTCCACCTTTTTCCCTTGATATGGTTCAATGCAAACCTAATAAAAGATATGTGAAGGACAAAATAACTTAAAGCGTCAACAAGCTCATAACTACAAACAGCTAAAGATTCATCTTAGAGCAGGAGGACAACAAGTACCTTCCCGGAAAGAGTTTCCTGACTCTGGAAAAGTGGGACCAAAGCTGTTTGACCATTTTCTTTCTTCATGGGTACCTAGTGAAACCAATGGAAGAACAAAGAGGTGAATTAAGAACATCCGAAACATGATTCGACAAGCTACTGAATGCGAGTGAGATCCAGGCTAATATTATATTCAGTTTGAACACTTGTTGAGAGGGAACCAGCAAAATATCTTTACCTGTTTACGATTTTTGCCATCAGAAAAAGTGATTGAAACATTGCAGGCGGGTTTGAATGCTCCAAGAAGATAATTCTGAGACAATTAAAACCCCAAAAAAAAGTTATAAGAATTTAAACTATGCAAAGTGTGTTTCAGACGCAGCAGCAACACCAAGCAAAGAAGGCAAATTCCATAGTAAAGAGCAACTTACCATGATCACAAGACTTAAGAGATCTCAATCACAATAAACCTGTTCAAAGAGGAACACAAATCAGCGGCACTCACTATTACAATACACCCAATGCATGCGGTTAAAATGGTAAGGCTTGATTTAACGATTCATCAGCTAAACAAAACAATAATCGAGTGAAAGCTGAGAAACTTCTGAATGAGGTGAAATGCTTCAGTGATTAGAACACGACTCGATTCTATATAAATCAAAGTCGTTCAGATCAACCAAGACCCGACCGCAAGAACACGTACCCGATCTGACAGTGGAGAAGATCGACAGAACCAAAGGCACGAAAATTGGGAATAGAGAGAGAAATATATAAAAAAAAAGAACTTTAAGTTGATGACAATCACAAGCGCAGATGCTCAAAGCTGAGATCTTTAGGCTTAAAGAGTCTTACTTTCTGATTAACCAGTTCACAATTTGATCAAGCATCCATTAATGATCACGAGAAGCGAATAAAGAGGCGACATTTATACAACTCGCAAAATGTTATTTAGTAGAAGCATATAATATAAGATCAAAGCCTCTTAGTGAAAATATGACAAAAAAGCAAGTTATATCATATCCTATAACAAAATTATTACAGAACAGAGTGAATACTGTGGCAAAAGCTCTAAACTTTCAGATGAAACCAGAACGTTTATGATAAAAGAAAAATGATCCGGAGTTTCATCAGTTATCTTCTTCGTGATCCCGGTTCCGTGAGTCCTGAGAGCCTGCCTGAAGGTTAATGAACTGAGAGACCAGTAGCTTCGAGATTCCACTTATAGCTGCTTCCACTTCATCTGGTTCCTTTGACCCTCTCAACCCACAGTACTCCCCTGCTGCAACTTGCGTCTTCTTCGACGTTGCAAGTACTTTCTCCAAATCCAGCTGTGACAACGGCCTAGGGACCTGACAAAGAACACAACATCAATACTTATCTGGTGGATGCAACAGCATTGAACATTCTCCTTATGAAAAACTTACAGGACATGGTCTCCCTTTTCTCTCTTCCTCTAGGATCTCTCTGATAGGGAAGTAAGCCGCTTTCTTGCAGAGCTCGAAGATGTCTGATCCGGTGTAGCCTTCACATAAACGAGCTACGTGGTCATAGTCAATATCGGGCTCCACCCTCTCTCCTTTCAGTGTCACTTTCAGTATCTCTGCTCTCTCCTTGCGATCAGGCATTCCAATCTCAAAGGCTTGAGGAAGACGCCTCAATATCGCTTCATCGAGCTCTGATGGTCTGTTAGTTGCAGCAAGAACCATCACCCTCGCATTCGCTACAAAGCAGCAACCATTATACCCAATTAAAAACTGTATCATGCTCTAGTCTGCATGTTAAAATAGAGAGAAAGGTGAAGGATTTAAACTTACGATCAGTAGAGAAACCATCCCATAAAGCCATAAACTCAGTCTTCATGTTTGCCATGGCTTCATGATCTGTTGAACGGCGCTGGCCAAGAAAGCTGTCCACCTCATCAATAAAAATGATAGCAGGTTGGAGTTTGTACGCCAAGCTAAATACAGCAGCAACTGAAAGAACGGAACGGAACAGAACAGAGAAAGCTCATATATCAGAACAAGCCAACAAATGAGAGAGTTACAAGAAAAGACGCACAAAAAAAAAAAATCTGAACTTACCAAGCTTCTGAGCATCACCAAACCACTTGCTCATCAGATTAGAGACCCTAACATTAATGAAAACAGCTCCCGATTCTTTAGCAATAGCCTTAGCAAGCATCGTCTTCCCAGTACCAGGAGGCCCATAGAGCAAGACTCCCTTCTGAGGACCAAGCAGCTTCCCATAAGCAAAAAGCTCAGGCCTTTTCAACGGCAGAATCACAAGCTCATACAAAGCCTCCTTAATAGTCTCCAATCCTCCAATAGAGCCAAACTCCACATCGATATGGTCTGGATTAATCACATCACATGCTATCACATCCTGTTTTACACAAAACCAAAAAAAAACAAGTTAGCATATATTTTTTTTCTTCTGACTAAGCACATAACAACAATTAGAACCCCAAAACAAATTACCTCGTATGGAGTGGTGTGAATAAGAGGACGACCTAGACGCTTGGAGATTTCTTTCTTATGCTCGAGAGCTTTCTTAGACGCCTCGCGATTAGGGTCGAGGTGTCTGAGCCCGGCAAATAGAACCAAGCAGCTGAAAGCAGCGCTCGCCGCGTAGAGTATGAGTTCCTGCAAGATCTTCGTCTCCGACGAGCCACCACCCATTTCTCTTACAAGAAATTAGAAACAAAACACAACCTTTTTTTTCCAAAAACAGAGGATCTTAAATTAAATAAAGTAATTAAAGAAACACCTAAATAATAGTAGCTCAGAGTTCCAAAATGAAACCTAGGATTATATGTTTGCAGAACACGGGGAGAGACTCTTGGCTCTTCTTGTGGAGGACGACAGAGTGGTGGTACTCGAAACTATGCTTGAGGATCGGGGAGAAGGAGTGAAAATTACGGAAATAGCCCTAAGTTGCACCGTCGTTAATTCGTAAACCGGATTTAGTCAAAAGGGCCTAATGGGCCTGAAATAGGCCGTATGGATTCGGGAGATTGGTTTGGCTTGCAAGTAAAAAACAAAGATGGTTCGGGAGAAGTTGAGAAAACGCGAGGACAAAGACGAGAAAGTTCGCATCACATCTTCAACCTTCAAGATCTCTCCTTTTGTCATCTTCACATCCTCATCTCCACCTCTATATATACATTATACTCACTCGATCTATGAACATCAAGAAACACAATTTGAGAATTTTCGAAATCTTCTCCCAGTGATAACCTTTTTAGCTCTCGTTTTATCATCTGCACGCTTGAATAAATGGCTTCCACACTCTCATTCACATCGGCTCTTAGCTCACCTCTCGCTCTATCTCCTACTTCTTTCTCGTCCAAACCTACTTCGCCTTTCTCTGTCTCGTTTCCACGGATGGTCCCTGGTAAGATCAGAGCTCAAGACCACAGAGAAGACTCTGTTGATGTTGTTCACCAAGGACAGAAAGGGAATCAAGGATCTAGTGTGGAGAAAAGACCTCAACGCTTAGCTATGGACGTTTCTCCTTTCGGTAAGTTTACCTAAACGAGCCTTGTTTAGCACTCTTTCTCTCTGTTTTTTTCTACTGAACATTCCTCTGTTTTGATATTTTGCGTCAGGATTGTTGGATCCTCTGTCACCGATGAGGACAATGCGTCAAATGCTCGACACAATGGACAGGATGTTCGATGACGCTGCCATGATCGTCCCAGGAAGAAGCAGAGGAGGAGGAGGAAGCGGAGTTTCCGAGATCCGTGCGCCTTGGGACATGAAAGAGGAAGAGCACGAGATCAAGATGCGTTTCGACATGCCTGGCTTATCCAAAGAAGACGTCAAGGTCTCTGTCGAAGACAACGTTCTTGTGATCAAAGGAGAACAGAAGAAGGAAGACGAGAATGATTCTTGGTCCGGAAGAAGCTTTAGCTCTTACGGTACGCGACTACAGCTACCTGATAACTGCGAGAAAGACAAGATCAAAGCTGAGCTCAAGAATGGAGTTCTGTTTATCACAATTCCTAAAACCAAAGTCGAACGCAAAGTTGTTGATGTCCAGGTTCAGTGAGAATACAGTAACGTTTTCTTCTGTTTTCTTGTTCTGGTGCTGTCTATCTAATCTAATACTATAAAGAAGAGCTACTCTCTTCTCTTGAGGTGCCACGTCATCAAATAGATTATCCTGTGCGTGACATGTGTCCCGCCTTACTTAAACGCTGCGCATCATTAACTCATTTCGTTCGTTCTGATTTGGGCTTTATTCCATTAAACTGATAAGTCGATGTGTTTTGGGCTTCGAGTTATGTCTTCGCCGTGTCTTCTTCTCTTGGATACTCCGCCGTCACAATCAAAATTCGTAGACACCGCCGTGCTCACTATCTCCACCAATTTTATGTAGATCGATTGTTATCAGAGCATATCATGTTGGAATCCATCATCTGTTTCTTATCATCAATCTTCCTTCTTACCGACAACAGAAATCTGAAGACGTTACGGAATTTGGCTGATTTCAAGCGTCATCTTGGAACCGTCATCTTTAAAGCACTCATTAACAATCCCTCCTCAATTACTTCCTTTCTGTGCATCCTTGACTATAAATAGGTAAGCCCCATCCTGCGAAATTCATCATCTCAATCATAAGCTTCTCGAAATTTGAGAGATGATTTTGGTTTCATTTGTTGATTTTGTTTCTGTCTGTTGATGTATTGCAGGCGACCCTTATGCAAGCCATTGTCACCGTCACCGTCAAGCGGACAGTTCAGAATCGTCAGCTGCAGATTTGGTCATTAAGGCGTTGAAAGAGCCGAAGAGAGACCGTAAAAATAGTTAAGAACGTTACGCACAAGACTACTAGAGTAAGATTCTCTTCAATTATTTTATTGAGATTGAGGATGAGGCATAAATCTGTTGCGATATAGCTGAGTGGACAGTTAGGGAGATTTTGGAAACATGTGTCGTTGTTGGATGCACCGTTGATGGTAATGATCCGAAGGTTCTTTTGCAGGATATTCAAGAAGGTGAGATCAGTATTCATGGTTACCAAGGTGAAAAACGCACCCAGAAAAAAAGATTTTATGGGAGTTGAAAAGATGATATCTTCTCTTCTTTCATTTTTATATAGGGTGAGCTGTTAAGTTTCTTCACTCAGAATGACTCAATTTTTTATTACGGTTGTATTGCGTTCCTTCTGCTTAACAATACCGATCGAAAGTTATATAGATTTCTTTTATAGCATTGTTTTTCTCTTGCTCTCACATTTAAGCCTTCTCCCGTAATGATGCTACTAATTTCTTTCTCCAGTGAACTAATATGATATAATGTGAGGTGAGTCTTATTTTCTTCTCCTCTTCTTTCCACTGATCTTATTTTATATAAGATCTTAGATACCCATTAAAATACTTGGATTACATTTTTTCTTTTGTTTTTTGTTTTTTTTTTTTTTTTTTTGAACTGACCAAACTGTCTTTATTTGGTTTTTGTGTAAAGCTTTTGTACACTGAGAAAACGTTGATGTAGTTCGAGAAAAGGAGTAGCAGAGCTAAGGGTCTGACCTTCCACCCCAAAAAAACCAAGAAATCTCGCCAGTTTCTCAGAGGTGTCATCCAGCAATGTTATTATCTAATGGGTTCTTTTGTTTTTACTCCACAGCTTTTCTTCCTCTCAACAGGTAAGATAGGAAATCTATTTACATGAAAAAACTGCACTCTATGGAGCTTTACTGGATTTTTTATGATAGATAGTCCTCCACTCAAATCATTGTAAAAAGATTATGCTTACGTTCATATGTATGTGTTGAATATATGAATGATCTTCTGGATTCACTAAGTTGTTGAGATACATATATATTTTTATTTTGTTCATGATTACTGTTATGTTTTTGATTAATTTGTGAACTCAAATTTGTGGAGACGTTTGAAAAAGAATCTGGTTTATTTCAGGCTGGAATCTTTGAGAAAATGTTAAAGAAATGTTAGCCAGGTACTAAATCACGCAAGCCCATTGATTAGATCCCTCACAGCTTTACATTGAGATATCATATACTTAGAGAATCTGCGAAATTATATTATTCAATTCATAAGATTCTTCGTATAAGGTGTGTCAGTGTGTAAATAGAAGATTGTTGTCTATGTCCCCACTTTGTAATAAGATAATGTTGTTTTTGTCTGGATGATTGGATCTTGCCTCTTCACAGTTTAAATTTTTAAAATATCCTCTGTAATTCATAAGCATCTCTGCTATTGATCATGCAATGATCGATTATGAATTTAATGGCTCTCTGACGCTGTGGGGAAAACACGTAGCAGTTGAGTAGATTTTGAGGTTATATGATTTACAAATGAAAAAGTAGTTTGCTCAATACAACAAATACATAGATGTATCCAAGTAGCCATAAATAAAGAAGAAAACCTTAGCTTATATATAAAGATGTAGCCTGCTTTTAGATACTCTCAACTCCCATATTTCTCTATTCAAACGCAACTGCTAAGTTGTTCCTATCCTCCTCATTGAAGTGTCTTTACATATAATACAGATTCTTCTCTTATAATTTTCTTAAGGATCCTCACAACAGAGATCCAATTCTTCATGTATGTTCCTAGAATTGTTAGGTCAACCCAAAGTAGTTATACTTCTTTTTCACCATTTCCAAATCCTAACCAAGTTTTAAGTACATAACCGTAATTGTGAATCATTACTATTAAGTACATACCATAATTATATACATAATAAAACCATGTAAATAATTTCCTTACCTGAATCTTATAAAATCGAAATAATATAATCACTAATTATACCTTCAGAACTAGGGCTGGGCAAAAAATCCGAATCCAAAAAACCGAACCGAACCCGATCCGAAAAAGTAGTACCGAACCCGAACCGAAATTGATTAAATATCCGAACGGGTTCAAAATTTCGGTATTTAAAGAACCGAAACCGAACCCGATCCGAACCGAAATATTTTGGGTACCCGAATGTATCCGAAATAAATTTATATACTTAAATATATACATTATTTTTATATATAATGTATATTAAAAATATTAAAAATATATAAGATACCTTTAAGTTTTCCAGAATACTCAGAAAATATATGCAAATAGTCAAAAGTAAATATTTAAAATAGCTAAAGTATACTGAAAACACCAAAATAGTTAAATTTCTATTGATTTTTTATCCAAATATTCAAAGAAAACCATTTTATATGTTAAATTAAGGTATTTTGACATATATGTTATGAAAATTTATATGTAATATATTATCTTTCTTATAGATTTTGAAAATTTAAAGTATATAATGAATTTTGAAAATTTGAAAACATTTTAAATGGATTATCCGAACCCGAACCGAACCCGCAAAGATCCGAACCGAACCCGAACCGAAATTTAGAAATATCCGAATGGAGCTGAAATCTTTGACCCCGAAAACCCGAAACCCGAATAGACTGAACCGAAACCCGAATGGATACCCGAACGTCCAACCCTATTCAGAACTAAACAATAACATTTGTTTTAAAAAGTCCTTTTTATTTTGGATGATGATATGGTTTATTTGACAATTTTAAAATATGTAAATCTTTAAACAGTAGTTTGCTATGATTTAAGTTGATTAAAATGATAGATAAAGTTTACTTTTTCATAATTTAAAACAATAGATTTCAAAGAGAATGTAAAATATAAAATAATTATTAACAATATAAAAGAGAAACAACTTACATGTTGAATCTCAACCACAATTCTGAATAATAAGTATTAAAATATAAAATAATAACACAATAAAAATGATTTTTTATTAGTTAGATAAAAATTAATTTTTAATAAAAATAACAAAACTGAATAATAAATATATCTTAAAATTACTTTCAATTTGATTTACTTCCCGCCCGTAGGGCGGGTGTACCCTAGTACTCTATTATACAATTGAAATGTTATTGTAGTATATACAAGTTAAGTTGTATTAAAATATTTATAAAAAACTATTTATTTTTTTGGATTTCTTTTCTAATGAGGCTGTTCAGTGCTAAATGCAATATAGAGAAGGGGGAGAGAACACATATTATTTACTTCGGAAAATCTCAAATTTATCTTATATTAGTCAGATTTATATTTTTTTCTCATTTATTGTTGAAGGCATCTCTTATTCATTATCAACTTATATTTAGGATATAATTAATTGAATAAATATTAATATTTTTGTATATTTATAAAATATTTTGATGTATATATGATTTGGTGAAAATTTATAATATAGTCAAAAGTCATCAATAGAAAAAAATATAGTCAAATATTGTTTCTTTTTGGTTAAAAACATATCAAATGTTGTTTTCTTGCTTTAATTAAAGAGATACAAATTATGGCATATAGTTAATTACTCAGTGTCTGAAATTTTTTATATTCTAAAAATTTTAGAAACCAATTTTAAAAGTTAAAATTTGGGTGTATGGAGTTGTTTTCAGAAAAAAACTTTGGTTTATGGTATCAACTGAAATAAAAATTAGAAAAACTAAAAAATTTGTATTTTTGGTTGGGTAGATTTTTTTGTAAAAAATTAATTAAATTCTACTGAGCGAGTTAATTAGTCAACATCAATTCTTGCTATAAATACTTTGAATGCAGAACAACTGCAGTCTATTTATAATGCAGATCGGACTGCATTTTATTTGTCATTCAACATTATAATTGCAGAATAAAATAAAATTAAATAATTTACCTATATAATAAAATTTAAATTTATATGAAAATAAGATAATTTATAGTACAATTTTTTTAAAAAATTTTTTTATATTGGTAAAAATATCTAATTATTTTATATTTTTATCAGCATTATTATACAAATTAACTATTTTCATCTAACCCATGTCATGCTTGATAATATTAAATTATTTTAGTATTCTAATTTTTATATATATATGGTCAAATATTTTTTCTTCTTTTTGGTTAAAATATAGTCAAATATTTTTTTCTTACTGTATTTGAAATAAAAATTAATAGTTGTATATAAACGAATTTTTAAATAAACATATGGCAGTGGAGAAAATTCAAAATGATATCTAGTCAAGTGTTCTATAAATAGATATAAAAATTGTGGCATATACTTTATTACATATTTTGCACAAATTCTTTTTTTTAAAAACTTTATTACATGTTGTCTAAATTTTTTTTTTTTTGACAAATAAAGCTCCATGTTTTATTAATCAATCCTTGTGGTTGGTTTGAAACCATCCAACTTGGGGATCTAGAGTTACATGGGAAAAAACGATTCCTCGAGCGCCTTTTGCAAGACTATTGGCTCGGACATTACTGGAACGAGGAATAAAACAAATAGAACAAAGATTAAATAGAGAATGAAGGTGATGGATCTCTTCAAATTCGATCAATAAGGATGGCCAGACGTCTTCTTTTTCTTCGTCGATGATCTTGACTAGTTATAGACAGTCAGTCTCAAAAGTCATATCTAGATGGTTCAGTTGGAGTGAGGATTTCATGGCCCACAGCAAAGTATGAAACTCAGCGTGTAGGAGGGTTAAACTTCGGCTACTAGTGAATGAGCCAAAGATTGTTACCCCATCCTCTCTCATCATAAACCATCCCTCCGCCGCAAAGAGCGTCGTCTTTGGTGCCAAAAGGCATCAATCATGTCAATAGAGCATCTAGGGCCGAGGGGATTAGCTTTGAGATAATGGTCGGGTTTCCTCCACTTCTTCTTGACATTTATCTAAGATTTGTGCTAGTCTCCAGTTTTCTGCTTCCGATATAGCGATCTGGATTGTATCAAGAGGGGGTGTCTCCTTTCCGTTAAAGAGTTTATCATTGCGAGCCTTCCAAATAAACCATAATATCCGGCACGTTATCCAGTATTGTGGACGGAATGCCGAGTCCTTTTGCTTGCCAGAGAATATGGTTTAGGTTTGCTGAAAATTGATGCGCTCGAGAAGAGACTCGGAGGAGTGGGGGATGTGGGAGAGAGCCCATACCTGAACAGAGGGCGGGCACTCGAATAGAAGGTGGTTTATGGTTTCATTATCAGCCCCGCAGCGTAGGCAGTTCCTCTCCGAGCTACAATGCCGGTCCGAGAGACAGCTGCATACCGGGACACAGTCTGAAAATACTTGTCATATGAAGTGTTGATCTTTCTCGAGGTTTTAGGGACCAAGTTTTGGCTTTCAGACTCGTGTGCTTTGTTCGGTGACATCAGGGATGGCGAGAGATGCTTCCATTTCCATTAAGAATGCGTTCCTGACTGTACTGTATAGGCGCCAGACTTGGTTGGCTTCCAAACATAGCTATCTTTGGGGGTGGCCTTTAGGGAGTCGCAGGCTCTGAATAAGAGAGATATCCTCTTGGGAGATCAGATTTTGGAGCATAGGAAGGTTCCATTGGCGCAACGAAGCATCGATGAGATTGGAGACTCGTAGGGATGGGTCAAAGGAGGTCCGCGGGTGTCGCGGTGTCGCTGGGTGGGTGTGGAATCCGGAAGCCAGTTATCGGACCAAACCATGGGTGTTGTTACCCGAGCCAATCGATCGTCTAAGGCCTGCTTTTAGAAGAGGTTGCGCCGCCATCAAGCTGTGCCATACGTACGAGGGAGAGCTTTCCTTCTTGACGTCCACTGGGGTCGAGAGACGATAATATCTCCCTTTTAAAACTCGAGCAAGGAGAGACGAGGGGTATTGTATTAATCTCCATAATTGCTTCGCAAGTAATGCGAGATTGAAGTTTCTGAGTCCTTAAAACCGAGCCCTCCTTTATCTTGAGGGATGCAAATACTCTTCCAGGCGATCCAGTGTAGACCTTTGTTATTTTGCTTAGTGCTCCACCAGAATGAGCTCGCAAATGACGACCAAGAAGACATGGAACGACTCCTGCTCTTCTAGCTCCTGCTCGAAACAAGAATGCTACCGACACAGTCAAGACCAATTCTCACCAGGTCGCTCCTCCCCATACACGGCTAAGGGATACCTCAAGAAACAAGCCCCAAAGGGCCCTTGATGTGAAAGGCGCAAAGGTTTCCAGGAAGCTCCGAGGGACGCAACTCCCCGAGAAAACGCGCCAACCCGGGTATCCCTCCTACTGTCTCTGCTCGTGCTGTCCCTCGTAATGAGTGTTTCCATCTGCTATAAGCAAAAAATCTTTGTCTCTTTCAAGTTCGGTGGTGTCCCAGAAACCACCCAGTAAGAAGATATGAGTGCAATAGCTTGGAATTGTCAGGACGCCGGAGCTTACCTGACCAAGAAACACCTTCCGGAAATTGCATCGCTGTTTTACTCCTTTTCTTTTTCTTTCAGAAGCAAAAAAATAGTTATTTTTTCTTCAGGATTTTCATTTTGAATTGGTTATAATAAATTGTTCACCGTGAAACCAGAGGGTCGAAGCGGTGGACTAGCTCTTTTTTATTTGGATTCTTTTGATGTTACGATTCTTTCTCCAATAATCGCATGATAGACATAAAAACTAGAATAAACAAATACGTTTTAATCATAAGAAAAAAAGTGTATCGATTTTTATGATATTTTATCTCAAAGAAAACAAACAAATTGTGTATCGATAAATTATGATAAATACAGAAAGATAAACGAGTGAAATACCTCCCATCCGGCCTCTACTGTGTTTAGGTCCGATCCGCTGTAGTGTCCGGCGACTAGCCAGATCTGAGAGAGACTAAACTCGTCTGATTCTGGTTCAAACTATGGGGTCCCAAATATTCATGGTAGCATGTGCTCCATATGTGTGTCTTGCGGTGGCGTATATGCGATCGCGTACTATGAAATTATTATACGTACAGTTAATAGAAAAAACTAAATTGTATATATTTAAATATTTGTAGTTGTTTTAAATAGTACCCCGTGTCCCTTCTCGGCAGCATAATAGGAAACGGGCGTCAGTGACATGCACTTTTTGCCCGACGTGTCTGTCCCCGGGTCTGCTCCGTCTTATGGGAACTGTCTGGTCGGGCAAGACGTCCCATTTAGATTCCAAATCTGCCATACTTTTTTCCCCCTTTCACGTTGTTTATCATATTCTATTTGGCGGTTGGTGCTTTCTGATTTAAAACGAAAAATAAAATAAGTATTTGATTTAACAAAAAATATGGATTCCATAATCCTTATTGCCTCTCTGTCTATCATGCGATTATTGGAGAAAAAGAATCGTACATAAAAAGAATCCAAATAAAAAAGAGAGCTAGTCCACCGCTTCGACTCTCTGGTTCCACGATGAATAATTTATTATAACTAAATTCAAACTGAGAATCCTGAAAAAAAGAATAACTATTTTTTGTTTCTGAAAAAAAAAGAAAAGAAGGAATAAAACAACGATGCAATTCCCGGAGGTGTTTCTTGGTCAGGTAAGCTCCGGCGCGCCCTGACAATTCCAAACTATTGCACTCATATCTTTTTATTGGGTGTTTCTGGGACACCACCAAACCTAAAAGAGAAAAAGATTTTTTGTTTTATAGCAGATGAAAACACCTCATTTACGAGGGACAGCACGAGCAGAGACAGTAGGAAGGATAACCGGGTTGGCGCGTTTTCTTGGGGAGTTGCGTCCTCGGAGCTTCCTAGAAGCTTTTGCGCCTTTCACATCAGGGCTTTTTTGGAGCTTGTCTTGAGGTATCCCTTAGCCGTGTATGGGGGAGGAGCGGCCTGGTGAGAATTGGTCTTGACTGTGTCGTAGCATTCTTGTTTCGAGCAGGTGCTGGAAGAGCAGGAGTCGGTTTCAAATATTTTTTTTTTTTTTTTTGGTTAAAATATAGTCAAATATTTTTTTTACTTATTTGAAATAAAAATTTAGTCAGTTGTTATGAAGCGATAATTTTTTAATAAACATTATTGGCAGTGGAGAAAATTCAAAATCTTATATCTGTCAAGTGTTCTATAATTAAATAGATATAAAATTGTGGCATATACTTTTATTACATATTTGCACAAATTCTTTTTTTAAAAACTTTATTACATGTTGTCTGAAATTTCTTATGTCCTAACAAATTCCGAAACCAAGTTTTAATTTAAAGTTGGGTGTATGGTATCAAATTACATGAAAAATAGTCAAAATTACATTAATTTGAGTTAAGTAGTCAACTTGTGTTACACAAGTAGAAATTTTGCACACAAGATACTGAATTCTTTCACTGCCTCTTTTACGGGCTAATGGAAGTGGAACCAATTGAAACACAACTTTGTGGTTTAATAATGGGCTTCATCCATTTTCATAGCTTTTTTGGTCAAAATTGTCTTTTTTCCTGCAGATTCCATTCGTATGTTCATTAAAAATATGGATTGTTTTTTGGTTAAAAATATGGTCAAATGTTGTTTTCTTATTTTAATTAAAGAGATACAAATTATGGCATATAGTTAATTACTCAGTGTCTGAAAATTGTCTATATTCTACAATTTTAGAAATCAATTTTAAAAGTTAAAGTTTGGTGTTTGGAGTTTTTCAAAAAAAAAAACTTTGGTTTATGATATCAATTACTGACATGAAAATTTGCAAAAACTAAAATATTTGTATTTTTTGTTTTAGGTAGGATTTTTTTATTAAAATTTCTACTGAGCGAGTTAAGTAGTCATCATGGATTATACTATCAGAAATATGTTTTTCTTTAATTAGCCGTTTTTATTCGATTCTTGGCACAAAGAGTTTGATTCATATTTGTCAATAATTATATTTTGGGTTGACCATAAGATATACATGTATTATTTACTTCCAAACTAAATTTAAAACTTTTTTTATAGATTTCAATTTTTTTCGTGTACAATTTTTCTATTCAACTCTTGCCATAAAAAGTTTTGTAATTTACCATGACTATAGAATGGAGTATCTTAAACGTTTTAGGTTAACAATGAATTAATTATAAAATAAAAATAAAAAGTGTGAAAAGAAAGATATAATACTATTTTATTTGTGATATCATTTCTCAGATACTCTTTCTACAATTTACATGTTATCATTGGTTTAACTTTTCAAAAAGTAGTTTATATAAAGTTAAGCTGTAGTAAAATATTTATAAAAAAATGATTTATTTTTTTGGATTTCTTTTCTAATGTGGTTGTTCGGTACTAAATGCAATATAGAGAGGGGGGGAGAGAACACATAATATTTTATTTGCAATATCATTTAAAACTTTTTTTGTAAACTGACTAAATTTAATATTGTTGGAAAAAATTTCAATTTTACTTTATAATTAGCCTTCTATATTTGTATGTTTCTTCTTCTTTTTTGTTAAAAGGCCTCTTAAGCCTTTCAGATTGTGCAATAACCCTTTGTTTATTGATCTTTTCAAATAGTGCAATATACAATAATCCTTTGTTTATTGATCTTTTCAAATAGTGCATTATACAATTCTTCTTATGTCTTACAAATTCCGAACACTAGTAGAAATATTGCACACAAGATATTGAATTCTTTCACTGCCTCTTTTACGGGCTAATGGAAGTGGAACCAATTGAAACACAACTTTGTGGTTTAATAATGGACTTCATCCATTTTCATAGCTTTTTTCTGGTCAAATTTGTCTTTTTCCTGCAGATTCCATTCGTATGTTCATTGAATATGGATTGCTATGTTACCGGTTAACCCGACTTGGTTGGATAATCTGGTAAAGTCCTATAATTGATTTTTAGTTGAGCCAAGAGGAGTACCGGTTTTATATCACTAGTCTCGATTTGTGGGTTTACGATAAGAAAACAAATTATACGATGATAAGTTTTAGTTCATTGATATCTTTAGTTCTTACGATTCATACATGAGGTTTAACTAACTTTAAGCATTGTCGCAACAACAAAATCCCAGAACACAATTCCCGTCCCCTAAATGGTCTACCCTACAGTCAACACTGCATTCATACGGTCCATATGTGCTCGTACATTTGTTAAAAACATCGTGTTCTCATCACTGCACATAAACACACACCCATGTCATACATCCATTGTGAACATATTTTTGATAAAAAAAAATCTAATCAACAGCAATATCTATTAAAACATATGTAAATACCTGATCTTGAACCCAAAATATTTTGGCTAGATATGGAAACAACCAATACAGCAACAAGAAAAAACATTGCAAAGTTTTTTGTGAAACTCATTTTGTTTTTCTGTTATTATAAGTCGATTGAAGAAAATAAGATGTTAACTATGTAATGTTAACCTGGATCATAATTTTGAAGAAACTTTTTTAATCCTTTAGCAAAAAAAAAAAAAACTATGTAATGTTACAGAACTCGAATAAACCTTATTTATAGATCTCGAATTTTTTTGTGTACAATTTTTCTATTCAACTCTTGCTATAAAAAGTTTTGTAATTTACAGTATGTCAATAATATTATATTTTTATTTTGGGTTGACTGTAAGAGAATTACCATGACTATAGAATGGAGGATCTAAAACATTTTAATTAATTATAAAATAAAAAATAAAAAGTGTGGAAAGAAAGATATAATAATATTTTATTTGAGATATTATTTAATTGTTCTCAGATACTCTATATACAATTTACATGTTCTCATTGGTTTAACTTTTTTTAAAAAAGTAGTATATATAAAGTTAAGCTGTAGTAAAATATTTATAAAAAATTGATTTTTTTTTGGATTTCTTTTCTAATGTGGTTGTTCGGTACTAAATGCAATGTATTGAATAAATCTCAATATTTTTTGCATATTTTATAAAATATTTGGTGTATATTTGATTTGGTGAAAATTTATAATATAGTCAAAAGTCATCAATAGAAAAATAATATAGTTAAATATTGTTTTTGGTTAAAAATATGGTCAAATGTTGTTTTCTTATTTTAAATTAAAGAGATACAAATTATGGCATATAGTTAATTACTCAGCGTCTGAAAATTGTCTATATTCTACAATTTTAGAAATCAATTTTAAAAGTTAAAGTTTGGTGTTTGGAGTTTTTTAAAAAAAAAAAAACTTTGGTTTATGATATCAGTTACTGACATGAAAATTTGCAAAAACTAAAATATTTGTATTTTTTATTTAGGTAGGATTTTTTTATTAAAAGTTCTACTGAGCGAGTTAAGTAGTCAACATGCATGGATTATACTATCAGAAATATTTTTTTCTTTAATTAGCCGTTTTTATTCGATTCTTGCCATAAAGAGTTTGATTCATATTTGTCAATAGTTATATTTTGGGTTGACCATAAGATATACATGTATTATTTACTTCCAAAACTAAATTTAAAACTTTTTTTTTATAGATTTCAATTTTTTGTGTACAATTTTTCTATTCAACTCTTGCCATAAAAGTTTTGTAATTTACCATGACTATAAGAATGGAAGATCTTAAACGTTTTAGGTTAACAATGAATTAATTATAAAATAAAAATAAAAAGTGTGAAAAGAAAGATATAATACTATTTTATTTGTGATATCATTTAATTATTCTCAGATACTCTATCTACAATTTACATGTTATAATTGGTTTAACTTTTTCAAAAAGTAGTTTATATAAAGTTAAGCTGTAGTAAAATATTTATAAAAAAATGATTTTTTTTTTTTGGATTTCTTTTCTAATGTGGTTGTTCGGTACTAAATGCAATATAGGGAGAGAACACATAATATTTTATTTGCAATATCATTTAAAACTTTTTTTGTAAACTGACTAAATTTAATATTGTTGGAAAAAATCTCAATTTTACTTTATAATTAGCCTTCTATATTTGTATGTTTCTTCTTCTTTTTTTGTTAAAAGGCCCCTTAAGCCTTTCAGATTGTGCAATAACCCTTTGTTTATTGATCTTTTCAAATAGTGCAATATACAATAATCTTTTGTTTATTGATATTTTCAAATAGTGCATTATACAATTCTTCTTATGTCCTACAAATTCCGAAACCAAGTTTTCATTTAAAGTTGGGTGTATGGTATCAAATTACATGAAAAACTAGTCAAAATTACATTAATTTGAGTTAAGTAGTCAACTTGTGTTACACTAGTAGAAATATTGCACACAAGATATTGAATTCTTTCACTGCCTCTTTTACGGGCTAATGGAAGTGGAACCAATTGAAACACAACTTTGTGGTTTAATAATGGACTTCATCCATTTTCATAGCTTTTTTTTGGTCAAATTTGTCTTTTTCCTGCAGATTCCATTCGTATGTTCATTGAATATGGATTGATATGTTACCGGTTAACCCGACTTGGTTGGATAATCTGGTAAAGTCCTATAATTGATTTTTAGTTGAGCCAAGAGGAGTACCGGTTTTATATCACTAGTCTCGATTTGTGGGTTTACGATAAGAAAACAAATTATACGACGATAAGTTTTATTTCATTGATATCTTTAGTTCTTACGCTTCATACATGAGGTTTAACTAACTTTAAGCATTGTTGCAACAACAAAATCCCAGAACACAATTCCCGTCCCCTAAATGGTCTACCCTACAGTCAACACTGCATTCATACGGTCCATATGTGCTCGTACATTTGTGAAAACATTGTGTTCTCATCACTGCACATAAACACACACCCATGTCATACATCCATTGCGAACATATTTTTGATAAAAAAAAATCTAATCAACAGCAATATCTATTAAAACATATGTAAATACCTGATCTTGAACCCAAAACATTTTGGCTAGACATGGAAACAACCAATATAGCAACAAGAAAAAACATTGCAAAGTTTTTTGTGAAACTCATTTTGTTTTTCTGTTATTATAAGTCGATTGAAGAAAATAAGATGTTTAACTATGTAATGTTACAGAACTCGAATAAGCCTTATTTATAGATCTCGATTTTTTTTGTGTACAATTTTTCTATTCCACTCTTGCCATAAAAAGTTTTGTAACTTACAGTACGTCAATAATATTATATTTTTATTTTGGGTTGACTGTAAGAGAATTACCATGACTATAGAATGGAGGATCTAAAACATTTTAATTAATTATAAAATAAAAAATAGAAAGTGTGGAAAGGAAGATATAATAATATTTTATTTGAGATATCATTTAATTATTCTCAGATACTCTATATACAATTGACATGTTCTCATTGGTTTAACTTTTTTATAAAGTAGTATATATAAAGTTAAGCTGTAGTAAAATATTTAAAAATTGATTTATTTTTTTGGATTTCTTTTCTAATGTGGTTGTTCGGTACTAAATGCAATGTATTGAATAAATCTTAATATTTTTGCATATTTTATAAAATATTTGGTGTATATTTGATTTGGTGAAAATTTATAAATAGTCAAAAGTCATCAATAGAAAAATAATGTAGTTAAATTTTGTTTTTTTGGTTAAAAATATGGTCAAATGTTGTTTTCTTATTTTAATTAAAGAGATACAAATTATGGCATATAGTTCATTACTCAGTGTCTGAAAATTGTATATATTTTACAATTTTAGAAATCAATTTTAAAAGTTAAAGTTTGGTGTATGGAGTTGTTAATTAAAAAAAACTTTGGTTTATGGTATCGACTATCAACTGACATGAAAAATAGCAAAAACTAAATTAATTTGTATTTTTGGTTTAGGTAGGACTTTTTTATTAAAAGTTCTACTGAGCGAGTTAAGTAGTCAACATGGATTATACTATCAGAAATATTTTTTTTCTTTGATTAGCCGTTTTTTATTCGATTCTTGCCATAAAGAGTTTGATTCATATTTGTCAATAATTATATTTTGAGTTGACCATAAGGGAAACACGTATAACTTACTTCCAAACTAAATTTAAAACTTTTTAGTAAACTTACTAAATTTAATATTGTTGGATAATCCTTCGTTTAGATTCTTAAGCCTTTCAGATTGTGCAATAATCCTTTGTTTATTGATCTTTTCAAATAGTGCAATATACAATTCTTTTTGAAGGTGAAATTAAAAAGGAGAAAAAAAAATCTGTCTGCTTTCTTTGTCTTTCATCAATGTCAGAATTGTTTAGGAGTAACACAACATTCTTGCAATACAAGATGCAATTGAACCTAAACTTTGATGAAATCTTCAAGAAAGCTTATCCCTTTATATAAATATAGATGTAAAGCAGTTGGGCTAGCTAAATTCTCATTACATATCGAGCTTTAGAAGTTTATTTCGGGCCGAAGAGAAGAGTATGTTTGAGTGTAATTTTCTCCGATATATTTATGGTACGTCGGTAACGTCACCTAAACCATATAAAATTTACATTTAAGGGAATTGAAGCCTCAATTTTTCGGTTTAACCGAACTATACTAGAGGAAGAACAAGTCCACGTATCTGAGTAAAATTAAAGGTTAGACCAAACTATAATAACAAACAAACCGGTGCTAAGAAACAAAGTTCTTATATAGGAACTAGAATCAAGATCAATGTCTTAATACAAAAGAAAACAAAGTATACTCAACAGAGGAGAGATTAAACGTTCAAGAGATAACTCAAACGATGGCGTTTGCAGCACTTGCGATCCTCGGCCACAGGTCAGCACACTCCTTCCCGATTGGTCCAGTGATAGCAGATCCTATATATATCATCACACACACACAAAAAAACAAAGAGTTTCATTAAACTAAAGTCACTAGTTAACTTGGTGTTATTGTAAAACACTAGCTTACCTTTCATTTCACCCTTGGGATTGACAATGACACCAGCATTGTCTGCAAAAAAAAAAATACAAATATTGATTAAACTGTCACCCTTAATAGACATGATTAACATAAAAAGATGAAACCATAGAGATAGGCTTACCCTCAAAGTACATGAAGACACCATCCTTTCGGCGCCAAGGCTTCCTCTGCCTAACGATGACAGCTGGCATAACCTTCTTACGTAGATCAGGTTTACCTTTCTTGACAGTAGCCATAACCATGTCACCAACACATGCAGATGGCAAACGGTTGAGACGACCTTTGATACCCTTTACGGAAATGATGTAAAGGTTCTTGGCACCAGTGTTGTCAGCACAGTTCACTGTGGCTGCCACTGGAAGACCCAGTGACATCCTAAACTTGTTACCAGAGGTTCCTCCTCTTCCTAATATAACAATGTAACAAATGGCAGATCAGTAACAGAACAGGGTATCTAGAACTAAAGACGAGTCACTAAGGATTATTTGGTCGGAAAATGAAAAAGAAAACATGTTAAACCTATAGATCAACTAAAATACAGCTCAAGAGGTTAATATCTATAAGTAAGAGCTCATGATCTAACGTTACAGTCTACGGATGACAATAGAAGAGCTGGAGAGAGAATCTTACCTCGCTTCGACATGGTTGCAGCAGAGTCAGCAGCTCTTCGATTGTGGTGAGGAGAGAAGGTTTATATATGGATGGTTAAGCTAGGGTTTTCTATATAATAATTATATTGTGGGCTGACTTGGATTTGATAGTATATTGTGGGCTGTAAAAGTTTACTTAAAAGCCTAGTAATGCAATGCAATACAATTAGCGGATTATCTTTGTAGTTTCTCAATTCTCACTATCTTAGTTCTTAATTCACAAAATCAATCTCTTCGGTACATCTATATATATACAGTAAAACTTTAATAAATTAATATTCGATAAATTTTTGTGGTTTGATCTCACTGAAGAAGTATTTGCCTTTGTTCAATTCAGTTGGTACTAGGCCCTTTCAGTACTATTTTTATTTTCCCCTCTGTCAAAGCTCAACCTAATGGATGATGCTCATAATATTCATTGATGTCACCGTTTTCTGATATGAACTTTCAGTCAATAAAAAGGTCCACATCAACTCTGACAAGCTTATGATTGGAACTCAATCATATATCTAACTACATATGTGCCAAAGTATACCCTTCTCTTGGATTGTGTTCTGCTTCATAACTTAAACTCGTCAGTCCAACAAGCCCAGTGGTATATGGTTTTAAGCCAAACAGTGAGAGTTTTGCTCTCATTCTCGTTATGGCGATGGTGCAACCGAAGTCTAAACCGTCAGAGCTAAAAAGACTCTTAATCACCTAAGTGGTTTACATATGCTTAGTTATATAAATGGATAAGCTTTCTTGTATATTTTCATCAAGTTTAGGTTAAATGTGCAATTTTGAAAGGTATGAGGCCAAAATTTGAATAAAACGTCGTGTTCTTTTCACCTCAAGATTATTTTTGAGGGACTTTCCTGTATCTTTATATAATAATGGGGCAATTGTGAAACATTTATTTATTTTAAATAGAATAAAAAACACACACCAATAACTTCAGCATCAACCTTTCTTTCTTACGCAATTATAACTTCAACTCCACTCTCTCTCTCTCTCTCCACCTTGAATGTTGATCAATTCATAGAAGGAGGACAAGCTCTCTGCTTTGTTGCTTCTCTCTTCTCTCAATTTTGAGAAACAGAGAGAGAAGCCAGGAACAGAGTTCCCAAACAAACCAACTTGTGGGTTTTGGTGGGTTTCTCTTATTTTTTCGGAGTCCGAAGAAAAAAATCTTGAATTTTTCCCCACAAGATGTTTTGGTTTGGGTGCGACTGTTTTTACTGGAGCAGAGGAGTCTCCGAGTTTGATTCGGAACCGTCCGAGCCAAAGCCCTTCTCGCTTCCCTCTCCTCTTCCTTGCTGGCCACAAGGTATAGAAAAAAAAGAACTTTCCTTTTCTGGAAATTGCAATTTATTACTCTATAAGTGAATTGAAAGTAGCAAGATTTCGTTTATTCCCTTGAATTTTTGTTCTAATTTTAGGAAATTTTCGTTCTCCACCTGAAATTTTGGTGTTATTAACAAATGTGACAAGAACTGGCATGTGAAGAACAATTTGAGTTTTCGATTAGTCATTATTTTATTTTACATGATTTAACTAATCATAGATGATAGAACCTTCCTTGGTTAGTGACTTAATCTTATCTAGTTTTGTGGCTTAATTTAATTTAATACTAGTTTTTTTTGAAGTGGGGAATTATTGTTTGATTTATTGGAAGTGTAGAGTAAGGAAGATGCTTTGGAATATTCTGCATCCCATTTATCTTTTTTTCTCTCATCCTTGTTGTTTGACTCTGATTCAAGATTTTGTCTTTTACAACTTGATACACAAGTTGCTTAAGTCTAGTACTCTCTCCCTCATGAAAAATTAGTTTTGCTATAACAAAATTGATTGGTTTTGTTTATGCTGTCCGAGCATATAAAAAAAAGCTGTACTGTCATTTAATGTTTTGATAAGTGTAGTGGTCCATATATGGTACCATAATAGTTTATCCAGGTCTTGTATCTCTAATAGTTGTGTCCCCACCATTGCTTGTAAGGGAAAGAATGAGTGGTGTTTGATAGAAACAAATTTCAGCATTGGCTATACATGTGAAGCTAATGATTGATACCTTCTTTAATCATTTGAATGTTGTTAAAGCTAAGCGCCTCCTCGTGCTACTAATCAGTCGATCCTATCTACAAGTGTTTGTTACTTCTTTGGTGCTGAAAATGACTTACTCTCTTTGTTGCCAATCTCTTTGCAGGTCAAGGTTTTGCTACTGGAAGAATAAACCTAGGAGAGCTAGAAGTAGTTAAAATCACCAAGTTCCATAAAGTTTGGAGCTCTGATTCATCCCACGGTAAATCCAAAGGTGTAGCATTTTACAGAGCCGAAGAAGTTCCACAAGGTTTCCACTGCCTTGGTCACTATTGCCAGCCAACAGATCAGCCATTGAGAGGCTATGTACTTGCAGCCAGGGCTATCAAACCCGCCGATACCGATGATCTCCCACCCCTGAAAAAGCCTGTGAGTTTTTCCTTAGTTTGGAGTGTGGACTCAGACAAAAACGGTGGTGGTTACTTCTGGCTACCTAATCCTCCGGTTGGTTACAAAGCAATGGGAGTTATTGTAACAGATAAACAAGTGGAACCTGAAACAGAGGAGGTTAGATGTGTAAGAGAGGATCTCACCGAGAGTTGTGAAGCCTCTGAGATGATACTTGATGTAGGTTCTTCCAAGAAGTCAAATCCTTTTAGTGTATGGACCATCCAACCTTGCGAGAGAGGGATGAGGTCACAAGGCGTATCCGTTGGGACATTCTTCTGCTGCACTTGTGAACTATCATCTAATCAAACGGTCCGTGACATTGCATGCTTAAAGAATCTGGATCCGACCTTACACGCAATGCCGAATCTCAACCAAGTCCATGCCGTCATCAAACACTACGGACCAACAGTCTACTTCCACCCTGAAGAAACCTACATGCCTTCGTCCGTACAATGGTTCTTTAAAAACGGAGCTCTGCTGTACCGTTCGGGGAAGGACTCACAAGGCGAACCGATCAACTCCACAGGCTCAAACCTGCCTCCCGGAGGAAGCAATGATCTCGAGTTCTGGATTGATCTCCCTGAAGACGAAGAAGCAAAGAGTAACCTCAAGAAAGGAAACCTCGAGAGCTCTGAGCTTTACGTCCACGTAAAGCCAGCGCTCGGTGGGACGTTCACCGACGTTGCGATGTGGATCTTCTGCCCCTTTAACGGCCCAGCAACGCTCAAGATCGGTCTCTTCACTCTGCCTATGACCAGAGTAGGAGAACACGTCGGTGACTGGGAGCATTTCACTTTCAGTGTGTGTAACTTCTCCGGGGAGCTTTGGCAGATTTTCTTCTCTCAGCATAGCGGCGGCGGTTGGGTTGATGCGTCTGAGGTTGAGTTTGTTAAAGGCAACAAACCTGCGGTTTACTCGTCCAAGCACGGACACGCTAGCTTCCCTCACCCTGGAATGTATCTCCAAGGATCTTCCAAGCTTGGGATTGGTGTGAGGAACGATGTTGCGAAGAGTGAGTACGTTGTGGAGTCTAGCCAGAGGTATGTGGTTGTAGCGGCTGAGTATTTAGGTGTGGCTGAGCCGTGTTGGTTGCAGTATATGAGAGAGTGGGGGCCGGTGATAGAGTATGATTCAGGGTCTGAGATTGATAAGATCATGGATCTTCTTCCTTTGGTTGTTAGGTTCTCGATAGAGAACATTGTGGATTTGTTTCCTGTTGCTCTGTATGGAGAGGAAGGTCCCACGGGGCCGAAGGAGAAGTATAACTGGGAAGGAGATGAGCTTTGTTGAAGTCTCTTTTGCTAAGTGTTGTATTGTGTCTGATACAGTAATACTAGTTTTAGGGTGTGTGGTTGTGGTGGTTTGTATATGATGATGTTTATGTATCACTACTTTGTTGTTTTGTTTCTATACAAACTTCATATACATGAGTGGCATGAGGTTGCTATATTCTACATGTTTATGTAAGTGAACAGCTTTTATACTCCCTCTGTCCCATTTTAAGTGGTGTTTTAGGATTTTCATTTTGTTCCATTTTAAGTTATGTTTTCACTAATCTAGAAAGAATTTAATATGATTTGAATTTTATGACCAATTATAAAATACTGTACTTTTTTATTATTAATTAAACTAGTTTTATTTAATATATTTTTATGTTACCAAGACAAACTACATAAAAATATGTGTTTTCTTAATCTATGTGTAATAACCTAAAACATCACATAATGTGGAACAGAGGGAGTAGAAGAATAGTATCTCTAGCCGAACCTTACTTTCTTCACATTATTATCTGACCACACGCTTCCAGCTACCAACAACATCTTATGACACAACGTAATGTCCTTCTTGTGGTATAGTATTATGCAAGAGAGACTTTTATCTCGTAAGAGATGTTTACAGAAACATCTAAGGATGATAAGAACTAAACACCAAGGCGAGTGAATTGTCTACCGCTGGTTTATTATAGTAAGTGATTTTGGTTTTGATAAACCGGTTTAGTTATTGTGTCAAAATTGATATGGTTAGGAAACAGAAACAGAACACAACAGAAGCAATGAAGTAAAAGAAACACACTTCAAATCTATTTTCAAACGTTTATAAAAAAGTCCTGTTCTACTATTCCTCGAGAATATCGGTGGCAATAGATCCGAATCCATGGCGAAACTCAACCCGAGTTTCTGGGTTAGCAGCAGCATCATCCCCCTCCTCTTGCTTCTTCTTTCAATCCAATTCAAAGGCTCGTTCGGATCCGTATCAACTAAGGAAGCTTACGTCACACTTCTATACGGAGATGAGTTCTTATTAGGAGTTAGAGTACTGGGGAAATCGATCCGAGACACTGGATCTCGCAAGGATATGGTCGTTCTGGTCTCTGACGGTGTCTCTGACTACTCTAACAAGCTGCTTATGGTAAACCTTTCTATTCCTAGAAGCTTAAAGATAAAGATCTTTCCTTTTTTAGATGCTGATTTGGAGTTTTTTGGTTTATGTAAGGCTGATGGGTGGAAAGTAGAGAAGATTAGTTTACTAGCAAACCCAAACCAAGTCCACCCAAAGAGATTCTGGGGTGTTTACACAAAGCTCAAGATCTTCAACATGACTGATTACAAGAAAGGTAACTACTTTGTCTGTTTTAGACAAGAAAGGTAACTACTTTGTGTGTTTTAGACAAGAAAGGTAACTCATTTGTCTCTTTTAGACAAGAAATGTAACTACTTTGTGTGTGTTTTAGACAAGAAATGTAACTCATTTGTCTGTTTTAGACAAGAAAGGTAACTACTTTATGGTTTTATGTGTTTGATTTTCTTTTTTACAGTTGTGTATCTGGATGCTGATACTATTGTGGTGAAGAACATTGAGGATCTGTTCAAGTGCTCCAAGTTCTGCGCCAACTTGAAGCACTCCGAGAGGTTGAACTCTGGAGTAATGGTCGTTGAGCCTTCTGCAGCTTTGTTTGGTGATATGATGAAGCAAGTGAAGACCTTGTCGTCTTATACTGGGGGAGATCAAGGGTTCTTGAACTCTTATTATCCTGATTTTCCGAATGCTCGTGTTTTTGATCCTAGTTTGTCACCTGAGGTTGTCAAAACTAGACCGGTTCCTAAAATGGAGAGGCTTTCGACGTTGTATAATGCAGATGTTGGTCTTTATATGCTTGCTAACAAGGTAGTTGACTCTTTTTTTGTTCTGTTTTAAAGACCAAAGTGATGTGATCGGGAATCTTGAGATTCTCATTGTTTAATGCAGTGGATGGTTGATGACAGCAAACTTCACATTATTCACTACACTTTGGGTCCTCTTAAGCCTTGGGACTGGTGGACAGCATGGCTTGTGAAACCTGTTGAGGCGTGGCATGTAGGTGTTTCTCATTATTGCTGGGAAACTTGAGATCTTTTGAGTGAGTTTCTTAAGTTTAAGTTTCACCTCAAAACCTGCAGAGCATTAGGGTAGGGCTTGAGGAGACTCTTCCTGGAACTGGAGGTGGAAAAACCCCAAATGATGAGTTCATCGTCAAGCTCCTTTTCTTGTTACCACTTTGTGGGCTCTTGTTCTGCATTTATCGTTCCATACAGGTTAGACTTCTTCTTCTATCCAAACCGTTTATTTCGTCTAAGCTAAAATTCATCTCATTTGGATCTCTGTTTTCTATTGCAGGGACGTGACTTCTTGGGTTCATTGTGCAGGAACTCTGTATGCAATCAGATCAGACATATTTATTACAAAGTCAGGTCTAATGGAACACTTGGTTATAGTGGTGTATCGACATTGTCTACCTTGAATCCAAACTATCAAGTTAGTTATTTAGCATATAAATGTGCCATTTACCTGCCTTTTTGCTTTTTTAGATGCTAAAACTAATGTTAGTTTTTTATAACTGCAGCTTCACACTGGCTCCCACTCTAAGGTTCCTCAATACTTGGGGTCAGTTTCAGTTGTAGTCTGTTTCGTGGCTGTTTTGACATCGATTGGAGTTTCCTTTATGATTGTGCCGAGGCAAATCATGCCATGGACTGGCTTGATTTTGATGTATGAGTGGACATTTACAATCTTCTTTCTATTATACGGTGGCTTCCTACTTATTGTGTTCCAGTATGGCAAGAAAGTAGCAGTTCAATCAGGATCTCCTTCATCGCAAGCAGAATCATCGTTGGATGATTCAGGAAAAGGTATGGACAGACATGTTGAAAACATAATATATATATACATGTGGTAGCTTCTTAATTATGTTTATCACTCACTTCTTTGAAAAATTCACAGGTCATCAGCGGGCAGATGCGTCTTGTGACTTTACTACATGGTATTATGGATTAGGAATGGTGTTTTTGGCTCTTGCTGCCATTTCTCTGCCCTACATGTTAGGGGTCACCGCTTTATTTTTGAGGTAAACTTCTTTTTTTTTTCACATTGACAAGGAAAATATTACATCGCTTGCTTATGTTCCTCTTTGGTCTTTTCCTGATGTCTTGAAGTTGATTGCGTGTTCTTTCGTTTTAGTTACCTGTAGAGAATGTCTTTGTGTTGTTCGGTTTATTAGTGGATCTATCTGGATAAGTTTTTAGTTCATTGGTTTATGTACTGAACTGGCTACATGTGGATCAGGTTGGGTCTGATGATAGCAGTAGCCATGGTTCTAGTTTCGTTCATGACTTATGCTTCAGAGCACCTCGCAGTCAGATGGTTCCTCAAAGGTCTAGAAGACCGTGACACGACGAGAACAAAGTCAATCTGTTTCCTCTGCTGACATCACAAAAGTGTGTCCCAATGTAACTCACAACACAGCTTATGTATGATGATCTTTTTATTCTGTTAGAACAGGCTCTTGAATTTTGTACTTTCTTTTGTTATTATATCATTCTTCCTTACAAATTATCTCTAAGCATTGTCTTCATCGTGATAAAAGAGTTAAAGACTAACCCAAAACTTGATCACAAGTAGAAAATTATAATATAGAAGTAGGAGGATCGAACTTATAGTGCTTGTCGACGAAAAGAGATATGTCCCAAGTGCAGCTAAGTCCCTTGGGGATGATCACAAGGTCTCCTGCACCAAACTCTACAAACTCTGATGGTGACCCTTTTGGATACACCTTCACCTTTCCTTTCACCAAATAGCACGTCTCTCTTTCTTCAAACACCAATGCATATTTCCCAGGCTGACAAGACCATCTATTTTATCAGAGAGATTCATCATGTTATTTATTTACCAATATGAGGAATAGAGGAACCAGAGCATGTGGGTGTTTGATACTTACTTAGGCCATGACATGACTCCAAGCTCAGATAACTTTATTGTTGAAGGGTTGTGCTCGACTATGATATTCATTTTGGAAGACGATGTTTCAATGCTATTTAGATAGAACAGAGAGAAAGGAAGAAAATAGTTTTATGAGATGTGTTTAAATGGTGGACAGAGTAGTTGCATGTGTATGAATAAAGTGACTTTCTTATTTTTTTCCATTATTGAAAGAGACCATAGGAGAAAGGAATCTTCAAAGAAGGACTTTGACTTATAATGGATACAAAATTACAAAAAGTTCAAGTAATTTTGACGATGATTCTTCTCTTAAGATTGTCATTCATATCTTCGGTAAGTTTTATTATATGGTTTTATTTTTTCGAGAATGTTTGACTGATTCTTCGGTGGAAGATAGGTGATAAATGGGGGACATTGATTTGTGTAGCGCCCACATCTAGTTTGGCTGCTTCCTCATCTGTCTAGCTCTGTTATTATATATGCATCATCATGCAATACGTTCACATATTTATGGAGACTCATGCAATCTTTCAGACAAGAGTAAACATGAAACAACTAGATAAAGAGTGAAAGTTATGTCCAACAAAATCTCCATGTGAGGAGAACACCCTAATAAATTTGGAAACCAGTGTCATGATGTTTTCATCTGGTCTGGCCATTCACATGTCGAAAACATTTGTTCTTCTTCCTCCCCCTTGTAGTAACAGTTTTTAAATCAAGATTGCTAGTTTCTTGTTCTTGATGTAGAGTTTCTTGATCAAGTTCGGTTAATTATATAACTAATGGTATGAAACCGGTTCAGCCCAGTTTGGTTCGATTAAATAATCATCACGTGACCATCACATGATCATCGATTAATAAGTACGAATTGTTTTTTTTTTCTTCTTCTCTAAATTCAAATCCCTTTATCCATTCCTCGCTCACTCGGCCATGTCTCTCTTCTTCCCCAATCCTCTGAACCTCTCCAACTCAATCCACCCGATTCCTCGCCGCGCCGCCGGAATCGCCTCCACTCGGTGCTCAATCTCCGCGCCGGAGAAGAAGCCCAGGAGGAGGAGGAAGCAGATTCAGAAGCGCGAGAATGAAGACCCCTCAACCTTCGGCAGCAGCGAAGCCGTCTCGGCGCTGGAGAGGAGTCTCCGCCTCACTTTCATGGACGAGCTCATGGAGCGATCCAGGAATCGAGATCCGTCGGGCGTGTCCGAGGTTATCTACGACATGATAGCCGCTGGGCTTACCCCTGGCCCACGCTCTTTCCATGGCCTTGTTGTGGCTCACGCGCTTAACGGCGACGAGCAAGGCGCGGTAAATAAAAACGCTTCACTCTGTAGTTTAGTTTCTTGAATGTAGATTGTGTAGTCTGTATAGGGATTGAGCTGATGTGTTTAAGGGTGAAGTTTTCAAAAATTGGGACTTTGTTGTCTCTTGTAGTTTCTACGGTTTGTGGTTGTAGAAGTAAAACATAAAGAGACATAATGTGTTTAAGGGTGAGTTTCAAAATTACTGTGCTTTACAGAAATTGAGCTAATGGTTTAAGGGTGAGTTTCAAAATTACTGTGCTTTATAGAAATTGAGCTAATGTGTTTAAGGGTGAGTTCCAAAATTGGGACTTTGTTGTCTCTTGTAGTTTCTACGGTTTGTGGTTGTTGAAGTAAAAGAGACATAAAGAGTTTGATTTTGTGTATGTGTGTGTGGGTGGGTGATTGGAGTGAGAATTGAATTGATTTTGCGTTGTTGTGCTTTATAGAACTTGAGCTAGCGGTTTAAGAGTAACACTTTTTTTTTAACAAAGTTTCGAAATTGGGACATTTTTGTCTCTCGTAGTTTCTAGGGTGTGTGGTTGTTGAAGAGAAACTTAAAGTCTTCTTTTCTATGTGTGTGTGTGTGTGTGTGATTGCAGATGCACTCGCTTAGAAAGGAGCTAGGTTTTTCTAATGGTTTAAGATTTAAAAATTGGAACTTTTTTCTCTCTTGTAGTTTCTCGGGTGTGTGGTTGTTGAAGTGGTTCTTTTCTATGTGTGTGTGTGTAATTGCAGATGCACTCCCTGAGAAAGGAGCTGGGTGCAGGCCAACGTCCACTTCCTGAAACCATGATTGCTCTGGTTAGACTCTCTGGTTCCAAAGGAAATGCACAAAGAGGTCTAGAGCTTCTCGCCGCTATGGAAAAGCTTAACTATGACATTCGTCAAGCTTGGCTAATTCTTGTTGGTAATCTCTCTTGCCTAGATAATGTGTTAGATTCTTTTTTTTTTATATGTGCATACCATTTAATTATTGGGTTGTGGTCTTTTTATAGAGGAACTAGTGAGGACCAACCACTTGGAAGAGGCGAATAAAGTTTTCTTGAAGGGTGCTAGAGGTGGGATGAGAGCAACCGATCAGCTTTATGATCTGATGATTGAGGAAGATTGCAAAGCTGGAGATCATTCTAATGCCTTGGACATTTCTTACGAAATGGAGGCAGCTGGTAGATTCGCCACAACGTTTCATTTCAACTGTCTTCTTAGTGTGCAGGTTTGTTATTTGTATTCTTGGAATGTATATATAACACACGCCTCTTCTTTGTCTAATGACATCAAATTTTTTGTGTAGGCTACTTGTGGGATTCCAGAGGTAGCTTATGCTACATTTGAGAATATGGAGTATGGTGAAGGTTTGTAATTTTCTCTTTCGATTGTTTGATTTAGTTGTTGCATGATGGCTACTGATATGGTTTAATATAATCTTGGTTTTTAGATTTTATGAAGCCTGACACCGATACATATAACTGGGTGATTCAAGCATATACAAGAGCTGATTCATATGATAGGTAATTCATACAAAGGTTTAACTGTATACATTTATCTCAGAAGGTGAACTAAGTTTCAGATAGCTTGTTGAATAAATCACAGGGTTCAAGATGTTGCTGAGTTACTTGGAATGATGGTTGAGGATCACAAGCGTGTACAGCCGAATGTGAAGACTCATGCGTAAGAGAATCTTATAATTTCAACTATACCCACTTTGCATTTCTAACAATCTGTATAATAATCTATTTCAGGCTTTTAGTTGAGTGCTTTACGAAATATTGTGTTGTGAAGGAAGCGATAAGACACTTTCGTGCTCTGAAAAACTTTGAAGGAGGAACAAAAGTTTTACACAATGCAGGGAACTTTGAGGATCCTCTCTCTTTATATCTCCGAGCATTGTGTCGAGAAGGTATGCAATACACTTTTACACATGCTTTATACTTCTTCTTCTGTAAATTAATTCAAAAGATACCTTCTGGCTCAACCCTTGGACCAGGTAGAATTGTTGAGCTTATTGATGCTTTAGATGCAATGCGCAAAGATAACCAACCTATCCCTCCAAGGGCCATGATTATGAGCAGAAAATACAGGACACTAGTCAGCTCATGGATCGAGCCGTTGCAAGAAGAAGCCGAACTTGGTTATGAGATTGATTATCTAGCAAGGTACGTAGAGGAAGGGGGGCTCACCGGTGACCGCAAGCGTTGGGTGCCTCGAAGAGGGAAAACTCCTTTAGACCCCGATGCTGCTGGATTTATATACTCAAACCCTATTGAAACATCTTTCAAACAGAGATGTCTTGATGACTGGAAAGTTCACCATAGGAAGCTCTTGAGGACCTTACAGAGCGAAGGTCTTCCAGTTCTAGGAGACGCGTCGGAATCTGATTACATGAGAGTGATGGAGAGGTTAAGGAACATAATCAGAGGTCCTGCGCAGAATCTGTTGAAGCCGAAAGCAGCAAGCAAGATGGTTGTATCAGAGTTGAAGGAAGAACTTGAAGCTCAGGGTTTACCAATTGATGGAACGAGAAATGTTCTTTACCAGCGTGTTCAAAAAGCAAGGAGGATTAACAAGTCTCGAGGTCGACCTCTCTGGGTTCCTCCAATAGAAGAAGAGGAGGAGGAGGTGGATGAAGAAGTAGATGAATTAATATGTAGAATCAAGCTACATGAAGGAGACACAGAGTTCTGGAAACGCCGGTTTCTTGGAGAAGGATTGATTGAAACTACGGCTGAATCCAAGGAAACGGATGAATCATCAGTAGATACAGGTGAGATTGTGAATAAGACTGAAGATATTGCAAAAGGAGCCGATGAAGATGAGTCTGAGGATGAGGAGGAACAGGAAGGGGATGAGGATGATGATGAAAACGAAGAGGAAGAAGAAGTGGTGGTTGCAGAACCTGAGAACCGAGCAGAAGGAGAGGATTTAGTAAAGAATAAAGCAGCTGACGCTAAGAGGCATCTCCAAATGATTGGAGTCCAGCTCTTGAAAGAATCCGATGAAGCAAACAGGACAAAGAAACGCGGGAAGAGGGCGTCCCGTATGACACTCGAGGTGCGTATGCATAAATAAACTATGATTATGTTTATTATTTATTTCATTTAAGTAGTCACATGTTCATGAGTGGTTCTCTCCGTCAGGATGATGCAGATGAGGATTGGTTCCCTGAGGAACCATTTGAAGCGTTCAAAGAGATGAGGGAAAGGAAAGTTTTTGATGTTTCGGACATGTATACAATAGCAGACGTTTGGGGTTGGACATGGGAGAAGGATTTTAAGAACAAAACTCCAAGGAGATGGTCACAAGAATGGGAAGTGGAGTTGGCAATTGTGCTCATGGCTAAGGCAAGAGACCTCTATAAAGCACTATAGTATAAATTTACATGATTCATCATTTTAATGATAACGAATATGTGTAGGTGATTGACTTGGGTGGAGTTCCAACGATTGGTGACTGTGCGGTGATATTACGAGCTGCTGTAAGAGCTCCCATGCCTTCAGCCTTCTTGAAGATCTTGCAGACCACACACAGTCTTGGCTACGCTTTTGGCAGCCCATTATACGATGAGATCATCACGTTGTGCTTGGATCTTGGAGAACTTGATGCGGCCATTGCTATAGTTGCTGATATGGAAACCACGGGGATCACTGTCCCTGACCAAACTCTTGACAAGGTCATATCTGCTAGACAGTCCAATGAGATTCCTAAGTCTGAGCATGAAGAGCCACCACCATCATCAGAAAGCTCTTAGTATCTTCTTACTGTGAAGGTCCTGTATAAGTAACAGAAATAGCAAGATGCAGCTGTATCAGTTTTAGTTATGAAAGTTTTGTTTTTAGAAAAAATACAATCCAGAGAAAATTTAATATAAGTACTAGTGTAGTTCCGAGTGTAGAACAGTCTATAATTTAAAATTTTGCTTGTATCCCATTCCACAATCTTACATAGACAAGATCAGCATATGTCCTTTATTTATACGACAAAATGCATGCAGGACATGTGTGAAAAGATTATCAGAGAAATAACCATAACAAAAGGAAAATAACATCACTTCCCACTTCTTTCTTCACTTCTATCACCTCCATCTGTAACATCACCACTGCCGTTACCTATTACTTCATTCGTCGTCACCATGAATGTTGTTATTTTGATATGTGTTAATATCTTTTGGTGTGTTATTTTCATGAATCGATTGGTTTGTATTTACTGATTTAAAACTAAGCAACTACAAAAAAAATCATCTCAATATTATATTATTGAAAATCAACAATGGTCAAGAAGGCATTCAACACTGTGAATCAGTAAAACAAATATTATACCATTTGAATAAACATTGTGGTACAATATATGATATGGTATTAAATTTTAGAATTAGAAAAAATAAACAAGTCTGGCAGCAATGTTACGACAATCTTATGTCTTTCTACATTTTATGATTGTTATTCTTCAGCTCCAATAAAATAAGCAGTTCAAATTGAAATATACTCATTTTGTTTTGTTCGATTCTATTTGATAAACATAAAATAGAAATAAAGCTTCTCTCTTCGATGTGTTATTGCTGTGAGTGAATGGATTGTTTTGCATTATTTATTTAACATATTTATTGTAGCAGTGCCGAAATTGCATTGATGAACGTTCACGCGTAGAAAAGAAGGTTTATACCAAATTGTCACACATCGATTCATGATTATATTCTTCAATTTTTTTGTACATTGTACATTTCATTAATTCACCCTAAATACAACTGTGGTTTGCACCTGGATCCTTCGGGCCTTGAACAGTAGTGAGAACGTGCATTATAACGTGCTCTGGATACGCGTTTCATTTCGAATGCGAACACACAAGGCAATGGCCAGTAGTTTCTTTAAGGATTTAGTCTTTCTTTTGTAAGGATACTTGTATTGTAATTAAGGTTGTGGTTTGCGCCCACAGCCTTCCGGGTTAATTTGAAGAGTCGTGTAAACGTGCGTTCCCATGTGAATACACTTTCCATAGTTTGTGCTGGATAAGTGGATATACATTGTCCTGTAAGGCTTTTAATGATTTAATCTCTCTTTTTTTTTTGGTCAAATGATTTAATCTTTCTCTAATCAGGATATCTGTACTATACTATAATTAAGGATACTTAACTTTCGTTGACTTGATGATATTAACAAAAGAGACAACAAATAGCCTTGATTAGTTAGTTGGGGACAACTAAAGAAGTTTGTTTATCATTTTAATCATGAAATTAATATGGGAAATTAGATTCTATAACCACAGAAAAAGCATAATTCACCAACTAGCTATTTTTTCTACCAGACCTATACACACCGTTATTTATCTATATTAATATTGTATTACCTTTTGCATCAACCGGTTCAACTTGCTACCAAAAAAATAAAAAAAATAATTGTTAATCTATCAAAACTAAATCGTGGCTTATCCAACTTCACATCTTCTCCTCCATCTCATTTGAAAAGCTTTCCCATCTTCTTCATAGTCTTATTCCAATCATCTTCGCTTGTGGCATCTTCCGACATTGACGGTGAGAAAGTGGTAGCGGCTATTAGCAGATTATTTCTTCTAACATACCGGTTTATGAGGTTTTGTCTGTGACGGAAAGAAGAGATTTCTCAGATTTCAAAAGAAACAGTCACGAAGACACCAACATGTATGTATTTGAATTTACAGAAAATCTCCGTCGTATGTGGAAGAAGATGAACAGTTTTTATATTATATTCTATTCTATTAAATGTATGTAGAATAGAAATATAGACAATGTGTATTTTCATATTTTGTTATATGTTTTATTCTGTTACTACACTATTTATCTTGTTCCATTCCTTTTGACGGTTAATAAGAAGTGTTCTATTTTTACTCATAGTTCGTAATTTCTTAAATCTATTGTTACATGTTTTCTAATTTGTAAAAATTGCATTTAATTTATATTGTATAGTTTAGTATTACGTAATATTATGTATTTTTTAGATTTTGATATTTGGGTTTAGGGTTCATATTTGGGTTAGGGTTTAGTGATTAGAGATTAGGGTTTAGTATTTTGAAGATGAAGAAGTATGGTTAGGGTCAGAATTAACTTCTTAAATGCAATCATAGACATTTCATAATTTCACCAATATGTACTAGTTATTTATTTTATTCTATTCTATTTGGGTTTAGGGTTTATATTTGGATTAGGGTTTAGTGATTAGAGATTAGAGTTTAGTAATTTGAAGAAGAAGGGGTGAGGTAGGAGTCAGCATTAACTTCTCACATGCAATCATAATCATTTCATAATTTCACCAATATGTACTATGTTATTTATTTTGGGTTAGGTTTATACTTTCGTGTAGGGTTTAGGGTTTAATTGGTACAATTGTAGTTGACATTGAGTTTAGTGATTAACTGATACGTTTATTTTAGATTTCAACTACATTTTCACGTTTTCTATTCTATATGCCTCATGTAGAATGGTAATGTATCTTCCTGGTATTTCAAAATTAAGATTTAGTTTATGGAAGATTTGGATTGACATTGGATTATGGTTTATATTTTCGTGTAGAATTTAGTGATTAGTTGATAAAGTTTGGTTTATACTTTCGTGTTGGGTTTAGTGATTAGGGATTATGGTAGTGTTTAGTTTTTAGAAGTTATGAATGAATTTATAATTATATACTATTTCGGTCAGGTGGAATAGAACATTTAGGTAATGTATGTGGTCAATAAAGTGTGACGTGGATAGCTCTTTCTTCTTTTCTGTAAAATAGTTTATAAATATACTTGACCATATATTACATGAATTACGTGGATACACAAAACACATCTTTACCGGTTAATGGCAAAGAAGAAGGGCATTACCGGATAAATTAGGGTACAAATGCTAGTTTCTTCATTATGTCAAAATCATTGTTATTCACTTAATTTCACTTCTAAATATGGCTATTACACAAATAAGCCCAATTAATATTCTCCTTGTTTTTAATACATGAAGTTTCAAAAACAATTTTTTATTCTAAATTAGATGACATTTTCAATTTTTTATATAACATTATTAATAATTAATGTCATATAATTAATGTCATATGGTTAATAATATTATATATTTTATTTTGTTATTGATTGCATCCGAGGCCTCTATATTATTGACTGGCAGTTCATGAAGACCTTTCTCTGTACGGCATGCATCTATTGATGTACTCCCTCCAACTTTAAACGTTAGCAGTTTTAGAGAAAAAAGTTTGTTTCAAAATATAAGATGTTTTCATATATTAATGCACCTTTTATACTTATTAAATATTGTGTAACCAATAAAATAATTTATATTTTTATGATTGATTGAATTTATACATTAAGTGTTACTTTTTGATTTTTTTAAAAAATATTGATGCTTTTAACTAAAACTACTCATATTGAGAAATAGAGTGAGTATTTTATTATTTGCATTTATCTGCCTTATGATACCTCTCAAGTCGTTTGACTTATGACATTACTATGTAGTAACCTGCGCTTTGCGCAGGATGAGATTATTAATAACGGTTTTCTAAGATAAAAGGACATTAGTTCTGTATAATCTGGATATTGGTTCGGTTTTACGTTGTTTTTTCGGTTTTTTCAATTACATTTTCGTGGGATGAAATATAACTACCATTCTAAATCTATATTTATTTTGTTTTTCAGTTATATTTAGTGAAGTTTTTTTTCTTTTTCGGTGATAACCCCCAAACTATTATTATTTTTGTAGTTTTATGTTGTATAAATTTTAGATTAGTTCTGATGTCGAACCAATAATTTCATTTAAAACTCCTATACGCATGCAAAATCAAATCAACTCTAAATAATAGTTGAAGGACACAGAACATCTAATGTTATTTGTGTTGTTTGTACAAACAATATTGGTGACATTTTAAGATTATGTATTTAATATAAGATAATCTAATATTATTATATTTTTTGTTTAAGCTTTCATATATGTTAGATATAATATAAAAAGTTGTGCAGTTATACTCATAGAAATTTGTTTTAATGAGTTTAATAATATAACTGTATTAATAGTAGTTTTATATAATTTATTTTTAATAGTAGTTTTTATTATATTAGATATATTCGGTGATAACAAAAACTATTATTATTTGTTTGGTATTATAAGAATTTTACATAGTTCTTATGTTGAACCAATGATTTCATATTATAGTTTCTAAACGGGATATAGTTGTAAAAATAAAAAAAAATTAAGATAAATCATTTCAATACAATTTAATAAATAATGAAAAAAACATTATGAAAAAAGAATATTTCAACTTCCAATAGAGTTACATATTTCACCATTCTCTTGAAAAAAAGGTGACTGTTCTCGAGTGTATAGATGCAATATCGTGAACAATGAAAGGAGACTTATATAGGTATGTAAACCTAAATGAACAGTCCATATATGCCGTGTATCTTGACATTAATAACATATATTCTCAACTTGCAGTTCACTCAAAGTAATACATTTATTACCATAACATATATATACACGAATATTTGCTATACACGCCTAATTAATTTACTTTGCGCATGTCACAAATATTTGCTATACACGGCTCAACCTGGTTTCTGTCCTAAATCAAATCAAGACTCGTTTTTCCTGGTTTAATTTTGATTGGGTTAGTTAAGGTCAGATTCGGTTTAATTGAGCACCCGGACCAGAGGTGGCCGGGAATCTTATGATTAATCACAGCATCATAAAATTTAACACGTTTTGCACTACACCGTAATTAACATTAACTAATGAGTGAATACAGCTACGTGCATGTGTAACTGTAGAAAACTTTTATTCGAAGAATTATCAGTATGTATAAAGAACATACCGCAAACAAAGTTTAACAAAAACACGTCCATGCAAGAAAAAACTATAAAGAACATACAGCAAACAACGATTAACAAAATGAAAGAGTATTCTCTCAAAGCCAGTTCCTTTTCTGGATTGTCTGACGACAGAGAAGAAGGTGAGGAAGAAGAATCCGATGTCATTGACCTACGATTCACTTTTGGTAATGACAAAACCAGTTCCTTTTCTGGATTGTCTGACGACTGAGAAGAAGGTAAGAGACTTGGTGCATTTAGAGATCACCATGAATGCGATGTGTGATCATGACTGTAAAGGAATGTGCTTGAAGTGCGGTGCTAACCTGAATAAGAGGACTTGTGGTTGTGGCAATGAAGAGAAGGATAAAGGATATGGACCTCTTGGGAACCTGAGAAAGCAAATGCAGCAGAACCATGGACAGGTTCGCTAACTTCTATTTTGATCTATGCAAGGTGATTGCCACTTTTCTCTTCAGTTACATCACGATTTTTGTAAATAGAGCCATGGACAGGTTCGCTAACTATGCCATTACCGTCTTCTTTTGCTTATCTTCGAGTTTTGAAGAAGTGGATGAGGTCTTTATAAAGTCAGCATCATCTCTCTCTTTGTGGCATGCCCAACGCTCCAATTTCGTTGGTCCTCTCTTTGAATCCACCATCATATCTCTACTCATGCTCTGTTAACTAATCCCCTTATGTTCTCGAACAGAAACCAGTCACTCAAACACTCGTGTTTTCATTCTGTTTTTTTGTTTCGTTAGAAATTTAATTAAGGCAAGTTCGTAGAATCAAAAAACTCTCAAACTCGTCTCGTGATGACACGTGGCAGAGTCAATGTGAATGCATTAAATGCAAAATGATTCTCTTTTAATAATAAGGAGATATTTGAATTTTTCCCCCGACAAAAAAATAAATAAAAGAAATAATTTAGCTGTCCATGTGGCGGCACCTGTGATTATAATTATTTTGAATTGACTTAAATGCAACTCAGGTCATTTTTAATGTTCCGTATTCTTTTTAAAAAAAGTAAAAAACTAACCAACTTGATTGATTTTTTTTTTTTTGAACAACCAACTTGATTGGTTTTACCTGGCTATATATTTACAATGAGTATCTGTTATATGCATTTTCATACCTTTCCTCCTTACCCACGATAAGAATGAATACACACTTTTGGTCCCCCGCCCATAGCGATGAGACTGCTGAAGATGATTCTGTTTTGGCAAAGCATCCTCGCATTCCTTATACTTATTTTTGTGGCGACTGTCCGGAGAACATCGATCCTTTTGAACCTTCCTGGGATTGCGATTCATGCAACAAGATGTGGCATCTTGGTTGCATCCCAAACTCACCGGACGATATAAACCACCCGTTCCACCCATACCATCCGCTGGAGCTTCTCATTGATGTCCCACAACCACCTCATCACTCCAAGGGGAAATGCGATGCATGCCAGCAAGAACTCAAGAGCTATTTCTATCATTGTTCCAAATGCGATTTCAGCATGCACGTAAGGTGTTCCAAGAACCCACCACCACCGACTGTAGAAACTCCGAAGTGCCACGAGCATGCACTCACATGTATGGTTAGAGATGACACGTTCACTTGCAACGCTTGTGGTACCCATGGTGAACGATGCCCTTATGTATGCGCTCCCTGCGGTGTCATGTTCCACCGGGAATGTATCAACCTACCACACGTCATAAACATCAATCGCCACGACCACCGGGTCTCTCACACCTATTCTCTTGGTTTTGGGAATTGGAATTGCATGATTTGTCACAAGAAGGTGGACTGGAGGTACGGAGCTTATACATGTTCGACATGTCCTGATAATTATGTCGTTCACTCCAAATGCGCAACTAGAGTTGATGTGTGGGATGGGAAAGAGCTCGAAGGGGTGCCTGAAGAAAACTTTGATTCTTCACCGTTCAAAGTGATTGAAGAGGGAATTTCAATTAAACATTTCTCCCATGAGCATATCTTATATAAGATTGAAGAGGAGGGTGATATCGATACTCAACGTGATGGAAGCATACGTTGTAAATCTTGCCTCCATCCTATATTTTCTGAGAAGCATTACAAGTGTATGGAATGCAACTTTATCATCCATGAAACATGTGCTAATCTTCCTCTTCGAAAACGACATTGGCTCTCCACTAAGCGGTTTTACCTAAACGCCAATGAGGATAATACAAACAAAGCTCTCTTTCAATGTGGTGCATGTGAAACACCATCCAATGGTTTCAGGTACAGGACTTCTG
The DNA here is from genome assembly GCF_000801105.2 of Raphanus sativus. Lineage (NCBI taxonomy): Eukaryota > Viridiplantae > Streptophyta > Magnoliopsida > Brassicales > Brassicaceae > Raphanus > Raphanus sativus. The sequence continues at coordinate 2,671,288 of NC_079516.1, forward strand.
AGGGATTATCACTAGATATGCGATGTGCGTTCGTTATCTCATCGTATTGTGATTATGGATGTCACCCACATACCCTCTTTCTCACTACGCTGGACAAGGGCTTTTGTGGGGGCTGTAAGCTGACCAAAAAGCATGTGCTGCGCTGTACTGAATCTGAATGTGATTTCTCCTTGTGCTTGGCGTGTGCTACTCTGCCGAAAAAGATAAAACGCAAGGGTGATGCTCATTTTCTCTTCTTGCGCCGTGGTGAGAAAGCCAGCGGTAAGTATTGGTGTGAAGTTTGTGAAACTATTTTAGATCCACATAAGGAATGGTTTTACGCATGCCATGTTTCTGGAGTCACTTTTCATATTCGGTGTGTGGTAGGGGAGTTTCCAAATGCTAAGCCAGGATTCACTTATCATTATCAATGTGTGCTAGGGGAGGCTCCATCACTCATCCACGCAAGATCCTACCGTACCACGCAATATGACGAGGAGATAATACGACTTGTTCCCAATGACCGTATTACGAGACCAAAATGCGGCTCATGCGGCTCTCGTTGCCTACGTCCCCTTATTTTAGAGCTCTACTTGTATCAGACTTATGATAATGTTTATTGTTGTGATGTTAAATGTTCTCTCCAATATTTGAGCAACACAACACAAGAGTATAAAGACCTAAAACAAAAAATATATGATATGTAGATGATTAGGTACTATGTTTTTTTCTTATATTTATGTTGGTTTGTTGCCATTTAGTATTTTAATTTTTTGTGTTGGTTTGGTTTTTCCCATGTATTGCGTCTTTGTATCTCCTATGGTGGGCTGCTGGCTCCCGTAGCGGTTTACTGCTACCCGGCTTTGTATCTCGTTAATGTCTTAAACTGTTAATATAAAGTCGGTAACTTGGTTGGTTTTTGGTTTTTTCATTCTTCTTCTTTTCAATAATGACGAGAAATCTTGTAACTCGAAAAATATAAGTAATGGTGGGATTAGCCTATTTAGTTACTATTTACAGGAGATTTCCATCCATTACATTTGGAACTCGATAAAAAGTTGTTCAAACAATAGCCACAACTTTTTTACCCTGTACTTGTGAACAATTCTTTATAAATGTTTGCGCTCAGCAATGAAACCTAATCTTTCGTTACTTAAGATTTATAGCAAAATCGCATTTGCTCATATGTCAGAGGCAAGGTAACATTTTTTTCCTGTTATGAACAATTCATTATCGAGTTTCTGTTGTGAACAATCTCATTTGCTAATGTTAGAGTGGAGTTGGCAATTGTGCTCATGAACAAAGGCAAGAGACATCTAAGGCATTATAGTATAAATTTGCATGATTCATAATTTTAATGATAATGAATTTGTGTAGGTGAATGATTGAATTGGGTGGAGTTCCAAAGATTGGCGATTGTGCGGTGATATTACGAGCTGCTATAAGAGCTACAGTACCTTCAGCCTTCTTGAAGATCTTACAGACCACACACAGTCTTGGCTACTCTTTTGGCAGGTTAATTAGGCTGGTCTAAGCCATGACTAAGTTGATTCTATTAACTAAGCTAATGTGATAATCAATTGCAGCCCACTGTACGATGAGATCATCACGTTCTGCTTGGACCTTGGAGAACTTGATGCGGCCATTGCCATAGTTGCAGATATGGTAGACCACATGGATTACTGTCCCTGACCAAATTTTAGTAATCATTCTAAATATTTAGTTTGCTAAAATTTCATATATTACTTAGAATAGTAAAATTAACATTTCAAAATCTTCATTATCTAGAGAAATAAAGACGACAGAGGTTATAAACTCTTTGACCATCATCTTATGTAAGTGCTCAATGAAACTATACACTAAAACCAAATTTTCATATTTGTGAAAAAAATTCAAAATCCATGGATTAACCCATTTTAAAATAATGAGTTTTCGGTAAATCCCTTATATACTGAAGTTTATACTCTTCACTTTTGTTTAAAAATTTCAAACCGCATTCTACATTTGAATTAATGTATTTTAAACAATCTTTCATGTTATATAGGAATCATTCTAATTTTTTAATATTTATTTACTAAAATTTCATATACTACCTAGAATAGTGGAATTAACATTATAAAATCTTTATTATCTAGAGAAACGGAGACAACCGATGTTCTAAACTCTTTGACCATCATCTTATGTTAGTGATCGATGAAACCATACACTAAACCCAGATTTTCATATTTTTGAAAATTTTCCAAAATCCGTGGGTTAACCACTTCTAAAATAATGAGTTTTCGGTAAATCCCTTATATACTGAAATTTATACTCTTCATTTTTCTTTAAAAATTTCAAACCACATTCTATGTTTGACTTAATGTATTCTAAACTATCTTTCATGGTATATATGAATCATTCTAATTTTTTAATATTTAGTTTACAAAAATTTCATATAATGCCTAGAATAGTGGAATTACCATATAAAATCTTCATTATCTAGAGAAACGGAGACAACGGAGGTTCTAAACTCTTTGACCATCATCTTACGTTAGTGCTCTATGAAACTATACACTAAAACCAGATTTTAATATTTTTGATTTTTTTTCAAAATCCGTAGGTTAACCCCTTTTAAAATAATGAATTTTCGGTAAATCCCTTATGTACTGAAGTTTATACTCTTCACTTTTGTTTAAAAATTACAAACCGCATTCTACAATTGAATTAATGTATTCTAAACTATATTTCATGGTATATAGAAATCATTCTAATTTTTTAATATTTATTTACTAAAATTTCACATAATGCCTAGAATAGTGGAATTAGCATTATAAAATCTTCATTATCTAGAGAAATGGAGACAACCGAGGTTCTAAACTCTTTGACCATCGTCTTATGTTAGTGCTCGATGAAACTATCCACTAAACCCAAATTTTCATATTTTTGAAATTTTTCCAAAATCTGTGGGTTAACCACTTCTAAAATAATGAGTTTTCGGTAAATCCCTTATATACTGAAATTTATATTCTTCACTTTTGTTTAAAAATTTCAAACCACATTCTACGTTGACTTAATGTATTCTAAACTATCTTTCATGGTATATATGAATCATTCTAATTTTTTAATATTTAGTTTACTAAAATTTCATATACTGCCTAAAATATTAGAATTAACATTATAAAATCTTCATTATCTAGAGAAACGGAGACAACAGAGGTTCTAAACTCTTTGACATCATCTTATGTTAGTGCTCGATGAAAGTATACACTAAAACCAGATTTTTATATTTTTGATTTTTTTTTTCAAAATTCATGGTTAACCCCTTTTAAAATAATGAGTTTTCGGTAAATCTCTTATATGCTGAAGTTTATACTCTTCACTTTAGCTTTAAAATTTCAAACCACATTCTACATTTGAATTAATGTATTATAAACTATCTTTCATGGTATATATGAATCATTCTAATTTTTAATATTTATTTACTAAAATTTCATATACTCCCTAGAATAATGGAATTAGCATTATAAAATCTTCATTATCTAGAGAAATGGAGGCAACAGAGGTTCTAAACTCTTTGACCATCTTCTTATGTTAGTGCTCGATGAAACTATACACTAAAACCAGATTTTCAAATTTTTGAGATTTTTCCAAAATCCGTGGGTTAACCCCTTCTAATATAATTAGTTTTCGGTAAATCCCTTATATATTGAAATTTATACTCTTCACTTTAGTTTAAAAATTTCAACCATATTCTACATTTGAATTACTGTATTATAAACTATCTTTCATGGTATATAGGAATCATTCTAATTTTTTAATATTTATTTACTAAAATTTCATATACGCCCTAGAATAGTGGAATTAGCATTATAAAATCTTCATTATCTAGAGAAACGGAGGCAACAGAGGTTCTAAACTCTTTCACCATCATCTTATGTTAGTGCTCGATGAAACTATACACTAAAACCAGATTTTTATATTTTTGAAATTTTTTCCACAATCCATGGGTTAACCACCCCCTTCTAAAGTAATGAGTTTTCGGAAAATGCTATATATACTGAAATTTATACTCTTCACTTTAGTTTAAAAATTTCAAACCACATTCAACATTTGAATTACTGTATTATAAACTATCTTCCATGGTATATAGAAATCAAAGAAGAGTATAAATTTCAGTATGTTTTATACTCCATGGTATTAGTAAACTATCTTCCATGGTATATAGAATTACTGTATTATAAACTATCTTCCATTAAAAAAAATGGAAGAGTATAAACTTAAGTATATAGAGCATTTACCGAAAACTCATTATTTTAGAAGGGGTTAACCCACGGATTTTGGAAAATTTTCAAAAATATTAAAATCTGGTTTTAGTGTATAGTTTCATCGATCACTGACATAAAATGATGGTCAAAGAGTTTAGAACCTCGGTTGTCTTCGTTTCTCTAGATAATGAAGATAATGATGGTCAAAGAGTTTAACCCACGGATTTTGGAAAAAAATCAAAAATATGAAAATCTGGTTTTAGTGTATAGTTTCATCGAGCACTAATATAATATGATGGTAAAAGAGTTTAGAACCTATGTTGTCTCCGTTTTCTCTAGATAATGAATATTTTATAATATAAATTCCACTAATCGAGGCAGTATATGAAATTTAAATAAATTAAATATTAAAAAATTAGAATGATTCCTATATAACATGAAAGATAGTTTAGAATACATTAATTCAAATGTAGAATGTAGTTTCAAATTTTTAAACTAAAGTGAAAAGTATAAACTTCAGCATATAAGGGATTTACCGAAAACTCATTAGTTTAAAATAGGATTTACCGAAAACTCATTAGTTAACCCACGGATTTTGAAAAAAATCAAAAATATGAAAATCTGGTTTTAGTGTATAGTTTCATTGAGCACTAACATAAGATGATGGTCAAAGAGTTTGTAACCTCGATTTTCTCCGTTTTTCTAGACAATGAAGATTTTATAATGCTAATTCCACTATTCTAGGCAGTATATGAAATTTTAGTAAACTAAATATTAAAAAATTAGAATTAATGCTATATACCATGAAGTATAGTTTAGAATACATTAAGTCTAACGTAGAATGTGGTTTGAAATTTTTAAACAAAAGTGAAGAGTATAAATTCCAGTATATAAGGGATTTATAGAAAACTCATTATTTTAGAAGGGGTTAACCCACGGATTTGAAAAAATTTCAAAATATGAAAATATGGGTTTAGTGTATAGTTTCATCGGGCACAAACATAAGATAATGGTAAAAGAGTTTAGAACCTCCTTTGTCTCTGTTTCTCTAGATAATGAAGATTTTATTATTCTAATTCCACTATTCTTGGCAGTTTATGAAATTTTAGTAAACTAAATATTAAAAAACTAAAATGATTCCTATATACCATGAAAGATAGTTTATACTACAGTAATTCAAGTGTTGAATGTGGTTTGAAAATTTTAAACTAAAGTGAAGAGTATAAACTTCAGTATATATAGCATTTACCGAAAACTCATTATTTTAGAAGGGGTTAACCCATGGATTTTGGAAAAATTTTTAAAATATGAAAATCTAGTTTTAGTGTATAGTTTCATCGAGCACTAACATAAGATGATGGTCAAAGAGTTTAGAACCTCTGTTGCCTCCGTTTCTGTAGATAATGAACATTTTATAATCCTAATTCCACTATTCCAGGGAGTATATGAAACTTTAGTAAATAAATATTAAAAAATTATAATAATTTCTATATACAATGAAAAATAGTTTATAATACAGTCTTCAAATGTAGAATGTGGTTTAAAATTTTTAAACTAGAGTGAAGAGTATAAATTTCAGTATATAAGGGATTTACCGAAAATTCATTATTTTAGAAGTGTTAACCCACAGATTTTTGGAAAATTTTCAAAAATATGAAAATCTGGTTTTTGTGTATAGTTTCATCGAGCACTAACATAAGATGATGGTCAAAGAGTTTAGAACCTCTGTTGCCTCCGTTCTCTAGATAATGAAGATTTTATAATGCTAATTCCACTATTCTAGGGAGTATATGAAATTTTAGTAAATAAATATTGAAAATTTAGAATGATTCCTGTATGCCTTGAAATATAGTTTGGAATAAATTAATACAAATGTAAAATGTGGTTTGAAATTTTAAACTAAAGTGAAGAGTATAAACTTCAGCATATAAGGGATTTACCGAAAACTCATTGTTTTAGAAGGGGTTACCCACAGATTTTGAAAAAAAATTCAAAAATATGAAAATATGGTTTTAGTGTATACTTTCATTAAGCACTAACATAAGAGATGATGGTCAAAGAGTTTAGAACCTCTGTTGTCTTCTTTTCTCTAGATAATGAACATTTTACAATGCTAATTCCACTATTCTAAGCAGTATATGAAATTTTAGTAAACTTAAATATTAAAAAATTAGAATGATTCTTATATACCATGAAATATAGTTTATAATACAGTAATTCAAATGTTGATGTGGTTTGAAATTTTTAAACTAAAGTGAAGATTATAAACTTCAGTATATAGAGCATTTACCGAAAACTCATTATTTTAGAAGGGGTTAACAATGGATTTTGGAAAAAATTTCAAAAATATGAAAATCTGGTTTTAGTGTATAGTTTCATCGAGCACTAACATAAGATGATGGTCAAAGAGTTTAGAACCTCGCTTGTCTCCATTTCTCTAGATAATAAAGATTTTATAATGCTAATTTCACTATTCTAGATGGTATATGAATTTTGTAGATAAATATTAAAAAATTATAATGATTCCTATATACCATGAAAGATAGTTTATAATACATTAATTCAATGTAGAATGCAGTTCGAAAATTTTAAACAAAAGTAAAGAGTATAAACTTCAATATATAAGGGATTTACCGAAAACTCATTATTATAAAAGGAGTTAACCCACAAATTTTAAACAAAAATATTAAAATCTGGTATTAGTGTACTGTTTCACAGAGCATTAACGTAAGATGATGGTCATAAAGTTTAGAACCTCTGTTGTCTCCGTTTCTCTAAATAATGAAGATTTTATAATGCAAATTCCACTATTTTAGGCAGTATATGAAATTTTAGTAAACTAATATTAAAACATTAGAATGATTCCTATATACCATGGAAGATAGTTCATAATACAGTAATTCAAATGTTGAATGTGGTTTGAAAATTTTAAACTAAAGTGAAGAGTATAAACTTCAGTATATAGAGCATTTTTCGAAAACTCATTATTTTAGAAGGGGTTAACCCATGGATTTTGGAAAATTTCAAAAATATGAAAATCTGGTTTTAGTGTATAGTTTCATCGAGCACTAACATATGATGATGGTCACAGAGTTTAGAACCTCTTTTTCCTCCGTGTCTCTAGATAATGAAGATTTTTATAATGCTAATTCCACTATTCTAGGGAGTATGTGAAATTTTAGTAATAAATATTAAAAAATTAGAATGATTCCTATATATCATGAAAGATAGTTTTATAATACAGTAATTCAAATGTAGAATGTGGTTTGCAAATGTTAAACTAAAGTGAAGAGTATAAATTTCAGTATATAAGGGATTTACCGAAAACTCATTATTTAAGGAAGGGTTTACCCATGGTTTTTTGAAAAATTTCAAAAATATGAAATCTGGTTTTAGTGTATAGTTTCATCGAGCACTAACATAAGATGATGGTCAAAGAGTTTAGAACCTATGTTGCCTCCGTTTCTCTAGATAATGAATATTTTAGAATGCTAATTCCACTATTCTAGGGAGTATATGAAATTTTAGTAAATAAATATTTAAAAATTAGAATGATTCCTATATACCTTGAAAGATAGTTTAAAATATATTAATTCAAATGTAGAATATGGTTTGAAATTTTTAAGTTAAAGTGAAGAGTATAAACTTCAGCATATAAGAGATTTACCGAAAACTCATTATCTTAAAAAGGGTTAACCCACGGATTTTGAAAAAAATTCAAAAAATATGAAAATCTGGTTTTAGTGTATACTTTCATTGAGTACTAACATAAGATGATGGTCAAAGAGTTTAGAACCTCTGTTTTCTTCGTTTCTCTAGATAATGGAGATTTTATAATGCTAATTCCACTATTCTAAACAGTATATGAAATTTTAGTAAACTAAATATTAAAAAATTAGAATGATTCCTATATACCATGAAGGATAGTTTAGAATACATTAAGTCAAACGTAGAATGTGGTTAGAAATATTTAAAGAAAAGTGAAGAGTATAAATTTCAGTATATAAGAGATTTACCGAAAACTCATTATTTTAGAAGAGATTAACCCACCGGATTCTTAGAAAATTTTCAAAAATACGAAAATCTGGGTTTAGTGTATAGTTTCATCGATCACTAACATAAGATGATGGTCAAAGAGTTTAGAACCTCGGTTGTCTCCGTTTCTCTAGATAATAAAGATTTTATAATGCGAATTCCACTATTCTAGGCATTATATGAAATTTTAGTAAATAAACATTAAAAAATTAGAATGATTCCTATATACCATGAAATATAGTTTAGAATACATTAATTCAAATGTAGAATGTGGTTTAAAATTTTTAAACAAAAGTGAAGAGTATAAACTTCGGTATATAAGGGATTTACCGAAAACTCATTATTTTAGAAGGGGTTAACCCATGGATTTTGGAAAATTTTCAAAAATATTAAAATCTGGTTTTAGTGTATAGTTTCATCGAGCACTAACATATGATGATAGTCACAGAGTTTAGAACCTCTTTTTCCTCTGTTTCTCTAGATAATGAAGATTTTATAATGCTAATTCTATTATTCTAGGCAGTATATGAATTTTTAGTAAACTAAATATTAAAACATTAGAAAAAAATGGAAGAGCATTACTATATAAAAGTCATATTTATATAAATGGAAGAGTATAATACCGGAAAATGCTATATATACGGTAAATGCTATATATACTGAAACTAAATATACTTAAGTTCAAACACTAACTAAACCCTTCTTTTTTTTTTAATGAAACTAACTAAACCCTTCAAAGATCATTACTATATAAAAGTCATATTTATATAAGTCATACGTGGAAGATCATCATCATCTACTAACTCAATTCTATAAACTTTAGTTAGTTAAGTAATTGTTACGCATTGTTTTCTCTTTAGGGGCCCAAGAAGGTTGGACTCGGACGCATTTTTCTACTTTGCAGTGAAATACGTGGCATTTTGGAAAGGATGATTGTGTATGGTCCCTGATGAACGTGAGGTTGACAACAAGTTGAGGGAGAAAGTAGGGCTAGGCAAAAAATCCGAACCCGAAAAACCGAACCCGATACAAAAAAATAGCACCGAACATGAATCGAAATTGATTAAATATCCGAACGGGTTCAAAATTTCGGTATTTAAAGAACCGAAACCGAACCCGATCCGAACCGAAATATTTTGGATATCCGAATGTATCCGAAATAAATTTATATACTTAAATATATACATTATTTTTATATATAATGTATATTAAAAATATATAAGATACCTTTAAGTTTTCCAAAATACTCGGAAAATATATGCAAATAGTCAAAAGTAAATATTTAAAATAGCTAAAGTATACTGAAAACACCAAAATAGTTAAATATCTATTGATTCTTTATCCAAATATTCAAAGAAAACCAATTTATATGTTAAATTAAGATATTTTGACATATATGTTATGAAAATTTATATGTAATATATTATCTTTCTTATAGATTTTGAAAATTTAAAGTATATAATAAATTTTGAAAATTTAAAAACATTTTAAATGGGTTATCCGAACCCGAACCGAATCCGCAAAGATCCAAACCGAATCCAAACCAAAATTTAGAAATATCCGAATGGGGCTGAAATTTTTGATCCCGAAAATCCGAAATCCGAATGGACTGAACCGAAATCCGAATGGATACCCGAACGCCCAGCTCTAGGAGAAAGTTTGGCAAAGATAGAGTCGGTGTCGGTTGAGCAAAAACCATTTGTTGGGCCCTAAGTAGGTTCGAGATAAGATTAATGATGGTCTCTAACGTTTTTCTCCCATGTTCTAGAAATAGTTTGGCACCGATTCGTTTAGGAAATTTTTCGACTGTTTTAATAACTAGTTTTCAAACAATGAAAACACAAATTAAGCGATTGCCTCGGTGATTTTAAACTAGAAAGCTGTCGAGTCACGGTCCAAAGTTGACGAAGCTTTTCTAATTCTATCGCAAACTTTCAGGTGTCACGCATAGACTGTTAGTTGCATTGTGTAACTTGTTGATTGGTTGGGTCTTTGTTTAGCAGATCAATGATCATAATCAACTGATGAAAATCAAATATATTTAAAAATTGGTTGTTTTCCACAATCTGAATAAAATTCAATTAAAAAGATAATAATCTCCTTTCCTTTATTACCAGAGATACACTTTCCCAAAGTTGTACAATTTGTTTCCTAATTTTTCATCTTAAGGTAATTAATCAGAATTACGTTTTATTTTTGCCGCATTTAAGTTCTATTACAGCACTATTTTGGAAATAAATGTTTAAAAAAAAAAAAAAAAACTGGGTGGATATCTATTAGGACAACCTTTGAGAAGTAAATCACTGTTGCGACATGGACACGTGTTACTAGAGACAAAAGAATCACACCTTCTCTGGGGTTGCTCAGATTTCGTTGACTATTTGACCAGAGCGTTAATCAAACGGCTTAAACATCGACACGTGTTAAGCATTCAAGTCTGTGAGATTCTGATTGGTCCAAAAAAAGGAAATAACATAAAGTAATAAAAACAGAGAAAAAGCTAAAGAAGAAGAAGAAGAAGGAAGCAAACAACAACAACAAAGCTCGAGGAAGGTCCCAGAGAGAAAGGGGCACAAAACGAATTTCGATTTCTAGGGTTTTTGGCCATCGGTGGTTTTGATTCTCCGGCCAAGTCCCGGAGACTTTCGTGATCTAAAGGAGATTGCTTTTTGTTAATTGAGAAGCGATGTTCTCGTCGAAAAACGGAGCTGGGATGATGATGACTCGACCTGTCTTCCTGGACGAAGCTTTCTCCAGGAAGCTCGATTTGTCGTCTTCTTCGTCGTCGTCGGCTTCGAGTCTTCTCCATCAGCTCAATAAGTCTCACGAAGGTTCTGATTTTGTTTTAATCCTCCTGATCTGTGTTTGTATCCGTTGATCCTTGATTAGGTTTTGCGATCTAGTTTTGTTATGGTTAATTCGAAAGATCTTAGCTTTTGGTGGAATCAAACTGTAACTTGTGTTGTGTTTTTTTTTTTTGTCTTTTTACCCTTTTCTGGAATCTATATTTGGGGTGAGGAAAGTTATTAGCTTTGTTCGTTTTGGGATTAAAAAAAAAAGTTAATTGCTTTTTGTGAGAATGTGACTGCTATTGGTTTAGCTTCTGTCTGTGCGGTTTTTGTTTCTGCTATGTGTTACTGATTTATACTCTAATTTTGTTTTATGTTTTTTGTGCAGCTGATGATGATGCACGCTTGACAATTGCTCATCAACTCTACAAAGCAGGCGATTTCAAACAAGCTTTGGAGCATAGCAACTTGGTTTACCAGAGGAACCCTTTACGCACTGATAATCTTCTTCTTATTGGTGCTATTTATTACCAGGTACTGTTTTTCTGCTTTCTTTTTTTGACTAAAAGGAACTTGTAGTTGTTAACTTGTGTCTTACATGTGGTGCAGCTCCAAGAATATGATATGTGCATTGCTAGAAATGAAGAAGCTCTTCGGATCCAACCTCAGTTTGCTGAGTGTTATGGAAACATGGCGAACGCATGGAAGGTGACTGGCTTGTCCTTTACTTGATCAGTTTGTCACTTGGCAATTAATTATATATATATCTGTGTTCCACTCTCTCTCAGGAAAAAGGGGACACTGATCGTGCAATCCGCTACTACTTGATTGCCATTGAGGTTCTGCTACATCAAATTTTTGCTTGCTAACACTGATGCTGTTACTTTATCTTCTTTTTTTCTCATTCTTTTCGATCTGTTTCTCAGCTGAAGCCCAACTATGCTGATGCTTGGTCGAATTTAGCTAGTGCATACATGCGAAAGGGAAGAATCAGCGAGGCAACTCAATGCTGTCAGCAGGCTCTCTCATTGAATCCACTTCTGGTATTGGAATTTATGATCTTTTTGTCCTGCTAAAACAAGTTCTTCTCACCTGATAATGTGATTCCCCTCCCCACTAGGTTGATGCACATAGTAATCTGGGGAATCTGATGAAGGCTCAAGGATTAATTCAGGAAGTAAGTCTAGTTAATTAGCTCTTTAAGTTTTATTCTAGTGCTCTCTTGTTATGGATGTAGTGGGTGTTACAATTGATTTATCCAATGGCAGAATAATTGAACCTAAATAAAATATAACTAAATGGATGGTGACGTGATGCACTAGTAATCTAGCATCACATCTGTAGCCTGATTACTGGTTTATCAAAGTGCCATTACTGATGGACGCATTTCATTTTCTTTTTTCTGTGTTGTACTGTGTCATAATCCACAATCAATACAGACATACTGAAAGGCAGGCAGGGATGATCGTCAGTCTTATAGTCAGGATCCTCTACTAGAGTCCAAATTTGTTAGAATGTAATATTTTGTGCAGGCATACAGTTGCTACCTCGAAGCTGTTCGCATTCAACCAACGTTTGCTATTGCATGGTCGAATCTTGCTGGTCTTTTCATGGAGTCAGGTGATCTCAACAGAGCCCTTCAATACTACAAGGTATTCTTCACTCTCAATTGTTTTTTTCTTTTCCTTTTTTTTTCTGATTATAATGTTGATGCTTTAACTAATGTTGGCTGAATCTATCAATGTACCAGGAAGCTGTGAAGTTGAAACCTGTATTCCCTGATGCATATTTTAATCTGGGAAACGTGTATAAGGTACGTTTATATTCTGAAAAAAGCTCACTGTAACAGTGCTTTCTAGAAAATATAAGAAACACAAGTTTCTTTGATCTTTGTTTATAAAGGCTCTGGGGAGACCTACAGAGGCAATCATGTGTTATCAGCATGCCATACAAACGCGGCCAAATTTTGCAATGGCATTTGGTAAGTGTATTTTGACCCCCAAGTAAATGCTTTTATCTGTAATAAAATTCAATTGTACAAGTAATTGTTTGATGTTTATTTCATTACTGATATATAACTACTTAACGCAGGAAACATAGCCAGTATATACTATGAGCAAGGTCAACTGGATTTAGCAATTCGGCACTACAAGCAGGCTATCTCCCGAGATCCACGTTTCTTAGAGGCTTACAACAACTTGGTTAGCATCAATAATACATATTATGTGAGTATTATGGTCTATGAATTATATATCTAACATATGATCTTCTTGCATTTGTAACTTAAAGGGTAACGCGTTGAAGGACATTGGGCGTGTAGATGAGGCAGTTCGGTGTTATAATGTAAGTGTGGCTCCTGTTTGAGGCTTGCTAATGAATTCACGCATTCCTGACGAACATGTGGTTTTGTTTTGCAGCATTGTCTTCATTTACAACCGAATCATCCACAAGCAATGGCCAATCTTGGAAATATATATATGGAGTGGTATGTGGTTCTTTCCAACTTCTTACTACATACACAAGCATTATTACTTACGGTAATTTCATAACTTTGAACAGGAATATGGTGGGTCCTGCTTCCTCATTATTCCAAGCTACTTTGACTGTAACCACAGGGCTATCTGCTCCTTTCAATAACCTTGCGATAATTTACAAACAACAGGTGGCTAGCTACATACTCCTTTGTCAATCTCAAGCATTATTGAACTCTTGAACATGTTTGACTTATGGTGGTTGTTTTTCCTCCTTAACTGCAGGGAAATTACACGAATGCTATATCCTGCTATAATGAGGTTCTTCGTATTGACCCATTGGCTGCTGATGCTCTTGTTAATAGAGGAAATACTTTCAAAGAGATCGGGAGGGTAACTGAAGCAATTCAGGATTACATGCATGCTATTACTTTCCGTCCTACAATGGCTGAAGCTCATGCAAACCTGGCCTCAGCTTACAAGGATAGGTATGCCTTCTCAGTATCTATGCTTCACTAGAAACGTTTGTATCTCTCGTACAGTCCTTATGGTGCTTTCATCTTATTTAGGCGTTTGTTTCTGCGATTAATAACACTTAAGATGTCTAGACTAGAACAGACTGTATCTGTTCCATCAGAAAGATATTTATTGGACCTTTTTGCATAAGCAGTGGGCATGTGGAAGCTGCCATAACGAGCTATAAGCAGGCCTTGCTACTACGACCAGACTTCCCAGAAGCAACTTGCAACCTTCTGCACACCTTGCAGGTAGGACTTTTAGCTCCTGTATCCTTTCTCTGGCTATTGTTTACTTCTCATCGTCTTCTCATGAGTTTATTCTTCTTCCTTGCTGCTGTGTCAGTGTGTATGCTGTTGGGAGGACCGCAGCAAAATGTTCACTGAAGTTGAAGGCATTATTAGGAGGCAAATAAATGTAAGTGTATAACGCCACAATACTTTTGGTACTTTTTTAATGTTATTGCAGAGTAAGGAAGTAGCTCATCATATCTTCTATTGTGTCTTCAGATGTCTGTCCTTCCAAGTGTTCAGCCCTTCCATGCAATAGCATATCCTATTGATCCCATCCTTGCCCTTGAAATCAGGTTTGAAGCTGAAACTCAAAACCTAAAAATTTCTCATGTTTATTGGTCTGTTTCCTTATTAAGTCTCTCCTATTATTTTTCAGTCGCAAATATGCTGCACACTGCTCTATAATTGCTTCCCGTTTTGGACTACCTCCCTTCAACCATCCAGCTGGTGTCCCTGTAAAACGCGAGGGAGGGTACAAGAGATTAAGGATTGGATACGTGAGCAGTGACTTTGGTAACCATCCCTTGTCACACCTCATGGGATCAGTGTTTGGGATGCACAACAGAGAAAACGTTGAGGTTTTCTGCTATGCGTTGAGTCCAAATGACGGCACTGAGTGGAGACAGCGTACCCAGTCAGAAGCTGAGCATTTCCTGGACGTTTCTGCTATGTCGTCCGATGCTATCGCCAAGACTATAAACGAAGACAACATCCAGATCCTCATAAATCTAAATGGTTACACCAAGGTATGTGCTCAGAACAGTTCAGAAACTTGTTTACTGTGGAGTCTGGAGCAGTAACCAACCTCCATGGAAACTTTTTGGTAATGGTTCTTGGTTTATAACCTGTGCAGGGAGCTAGGAATGAGATATTTGCTATGCAGCCTGCACCAATCCAGGTTTCATATATGGGCTTCCCGGGTACAACTGGAGCAACCTACATCGACTATTTAGTGACTGATGAGGTTGGCAATTGACAAAAATTCTGAATAATCTATTTTTTTCCCAATGTATTGACTCATTAGTACTCTCTTTTCCTTTTCAGTTTGTGTCTCCTCTGCAATATGCACATATTTACTCAGAGAAGCTTGTCCATCTTCCTCACTGCTACTTTGTCAATGATTACAAGCAGGTATGATCAGAGAATATGACTTTTTTTATTGGACCTTCATGTGGTTTTTGAATATTATATCAACTGTGTAAATTCTATCTGCAGAAAAACCAGGATGTGTTGGATCCAAAGTCTAAGCCGAAGAGATCTGACTATGGACTACCTGAAGATAAATTCATCTTTGGATGCTTCAACCAACTGTACAAAATGGATCCTGAGATCGTCAATACTTGGTAAAATGTTTTTCTTAAGTAGAGAGAGTGATTTTATATTTGTTTCAGCAAAACTGTGTTAATTCTTCTTTTTTTTGAATGCCTATGAAGGTGCAACGTTCTTAAAAGAGTACCCAACAGTGCTCTTTGGCTTCTCCGTTTCCCTGCAGCTGGAGAGATGAGGTTTCGCGCATGTACGTTTTCTTCTTGTCCCTTTCTTCTTTCGTCTTTTCTTATAACATTTGCTAATAAACCGTATATACAGATGCTGCTGCTCAAGGAGTGCAGGCTGATCAGATTATCTTCACGGATGTTGCCATGAAGAATGAGCATATAAGGCGAAGTGTACTTGCAGATGTAATCCTCGACACGTGAGTTCCTTTTCCGACTCTACTAAAATTCATTATATTTTTTTTTTGAACAAAAAATTCATTATATTTTTTTTTTCTAAATTCATTACATTTCTGAAAAGAAAAAGCAACACAAAAAAAACTCAACACTCTTACCACACAATCTTGCTTGTCCCCTCTAGGCCTCTGTGTAACGGACACACAACCGGAACAGATGTGCTGTGGGCTGGCGTACCGATGATAACATTGCCACTTGAGAAAATGGCAACTCGAGTGGCTGGATCACTCTGTCTCGCAACTGGCCTGGGACATGAGATGATTGTTAATAGGTGAGTGTCTCATCAGCATAAACTACTACATTCTTTTACTTTATATGATGAGAGATACTCATAATAAAGCTGTGATTTGAAAATCACAGCTTGGAGGAATACGAAGAGAAGGCTGTCTCTTTGGCGCTTAACAAGCCGAAACTTCAAGCACTGACTAAGGAACTGAGGGCCAGCCGCTTAACATGTCCTCTGTTTGACACCATGCGCTGGGTTAGTAGTCTTGGTTCATGTCTCTCTGTTTCCTCTCTTGTTCCGGTTTGTTTCTTTAACCAGTTAGTTTTTACCATGTGGCTACTTACTACAGGTGAAGAATCTTGAGAGGTCGTACTTCAAAATGTGGAACCTCCATTGCTCTGGACAGAAGCCTCAGCACTTCAAAGTAGTGGAAAACGACATGGAGTTCCCACACGACAGATAAAACAAAATGAGGGGGAAAGAAAATTGAGAGCATAAACAAGATTTCACTCGGCATTGTATATTAAAAAGAAAAACAAAACCCCGAAGAGAGTTAGTAGCAGATTGATAAGATTATTA
Source organism: Raphanus sativus (assembly GCF_000801105.2). Taxonomy (NCBI): domain Eukaryota; kingdom Viridiplantae; phylum Streptophyta; class Magnoliopsida; order Brassicales; family Brassicaceae; genus Raphanus; species Raphanus sativus. The sequence continues at coordinate 2,688,150 of NC_079516.1, forward strand.
GAGATATAAGATTGCTATCATTATGGAGCTGTATACTATAACAAAAGCTTGCTGTGATGTTATCATTTCATCACCTATGTTATATCCTTTAGATCCCAATGTTATATCACATAAACAAACAAACATTCCATATCAGTGTGTAATATAAACCTCAACGCTATTAAACTTTAATTCAAATCTGTGTTCTGGATCATTTTGTGGAAACCAATTGGTAAATGGAGGGTTTTATATCATGCATTAGAAAATGGTGTATTTCAATTATAACGAAAACCATATAATCTTCAATATTTAAACAAGCAGCATGTGTGCCTATTACAAGTTCAATAAAAAGTTAAAAAGAATTGTCTGAATTTACCACACTATAACACAAAAAAACTATTTTAATTACTAAAATGTTAGTCAACAGTAAAATGATTAACACTCACAGTAGCAAGCAATGAAGTATCAATTCGCTAATACGTTACAGTTTGTATGCACAATACATAATAGCCCGTGTTCACCTAATAACTAATGGGCCTTTAAAATCAAATCCTGTAAAGTTAACTCAGCCCATTATCACATTAGGGTTTTTATTTGTTTCTTCCTCATATATCACTTCGGCTGCTGCAAGTGAGCACCGAATCAAAAACCCTTAGCCATGGCGACTCAACAAGCTAAAGCATCCGTGCAATGCTTCGGAAGGAAGAAGACGGCCGTCGCCGTCACCCACTGCAAGCGCGGCTGCGGTCTGATCAAGCTCAACGGCGCCCCGATCGAGCTATTCAACCCAGAGATCCTCCGGTTCAAGATCTTCGAGCCGGTGTTTCTCCTCGGAAAGCACCGGTTCGCCGGAGTGGACATGAGGATCCGCGTCAACGGCGGCGGTCACACCTCCCAGGTGTACGCGATCCGTCAGAGCATCGCTAAAGCTCTCGTGGCGTTTTACCAGAAGTACGTTGACGAGCAGTCGAAGAAGGAGATCAAGGATGTGCTGAGTAGGTACGATAGGACTCTGCTCGTGGCGGATCCGAGGAGGTGCGAGCCGAAGAAGTTTGGTGGGCGTGGTGCTCGATCTCGTTTCCAGAAGAGTTACCGTTAGAAATGTATTTCTAACGTCTTTGTCTCAATGTTTTGGGTTACGTATTGTCAAAGTTTGAGACTTTAAATTTTCGTTTCATGGTTATTGGATAATGGTTACTTTGAGCAAAGAAGTTAAATGTTTACTTTTTGGTTTGGTGAAGTCGATTGGTCACTGTCTGAAACTATTAGGTGTATTTGGATTCATGAAATGATTAGGAGTTATAGTTTGATCAAGTAATATAGGATTAGGGAAATGATCTGCCAAAGTGTGTTTCTCTAACCAGTAGTTGCAATTTTGTCTAATGTATGATCTTGTTCTGTATACAAAGTTAAGATACTCATCCTTTGGATCTATCAGCGTTAGCGAAGTTTGATCGTTCAATTTTGATTTCAGATTACACGAATGACAAAAGACCTAGTACATTGTTTGTAAAACTTCCAAAAAAAAAAAAACCGAAAGTTAAATCTACAGAACTCCAAAAAACATCAACTCTCTCAGTTGATTTTCTTATCTGAGCACATGTTCCTATCTCTAAAGAAAAAGCAAAAGTAGCAATCTTAGGAGATTGTTCAGTCATGAGTTTGGCAACTTCTGCCAACTTAGACTTTGATTTGATTACTGCTTCATCGTTATTCTTCCTTCTTGAAATATAGAATAACTTTTTCCAAAGTGGTTACATTGTTTTTTTCTGCAAACGGAGTATTTTTGTTGTAAAACTACTAGAGAAGCTCCATAGCTGTATAGAAACTAGTATGTGTGGAAATCATCTGGAACCAAATTTATAAGATCATCCTTACCTTGTTATTCCTCCATCTATATTTATCAATTCACTGTTTTAGACTTTTTAAGTCTTTGTGGCCTTGTGGGTATCTGTGAAGAAGATTAAAAAAAGTTTCTTTTGACTTCTTAGAAATTTCCAAACGATGGTGGAGCCAAACATGACTGAGAGACATCAACTTTTCTGTCAAAATGTTGGGCTTTACAGTAGACTTTGTAGAGATACTTTCCTTCTATAATATCTGGTTACGCTGATAATACAAAATGTATGTGGTTTTCTGAAAGTTCTGTAATTGTTTCAAACTGAGCCAAGAGGCCAGAGAAGTTATCCATATGTTGGATTGCAAGTTTGCACTCTTACCTGGTGAAGCACTGCCTGCAGAGTTTCATCACCGAGCAAGAGAGAGACTACTTCCTTTATTCTTCAAATTCATGGTCTCTACGGAGATGACAATGAGGATGATGAGGACGATGAATGGATGGGTGCAAAGAGGCTTTCATGTGACATCTGGTGCGTTCAGAATGGCGTGGACATTGGACATGGATCATGCAAGTACCATCTACCAGCTATGTTTGGATCTAAAGGAGTACCTGTATTTCTTCGAATCTTCCATATTTCTAAACTTTCCTGAAACAGATGTTCACTTGAGGGAGCTTCATTTTGAGTTCAAGACCACTGGTCGATACTGGGATATAAAAGACTAGGTCTTGGACGCTGTGGAAATATTTACAACGAAGGAGCTGAATACAGAGAATCTGCAGACATCAAGATAGAGAAAAACTTACATACAGGAACAATGAGAACAAGAAACAAATGTCAGAGTCAGACGTAAGCTCTTTAAGATATGAAACCAAAAGTTACGCTTTAATAGAGGTAACTGTATGAGTTCAACAGTCGCACATGATCTTGGGTTTTAATCTTGTTCCCTTGCAGTAATTAACTTGATCCTGAGTCCTGGTAATGTTTAACATGTGCATATATCACTGAACTGTTTGATCATAACTTGATTCCCTCGAGAATCTCCTGAAACTGTAATAGATTATTTTTGTATGTGTCGAATGTGTGATGTATCAGTTACAAAATGGAAGATACGACAATGTGAAAAGAAGATTTTGGAGGTCCTTTGTGTTCATGAACATGGTGAAAGCTCAAGGGAAGAAGGTAAAGACAAACTGATTCTCTAGTGCAGTGGAATTTAATTAGGCATGGGACTGAAGTAGAGACTTCGGTGTGTTGTACTAAAACATTTAATTAGGGATGGGACCGAAGTAGAGACTTCGGTGTGTTGTACTAAAACATTGTAATTTGTTATACGAAACTTAGAATCCTGAGAAAACACAGCTCAATATATCAAAAGCCAAACATAAAAGATCCTCTTCACAAACTCTGAGGGAGATTCGCTTAAACTCAAAGGAGATTGAAATCCCAAGAAATTTTATTCAAAAACGACAAATTTAAACCATTAGCAGAAACGAAACACAGGACTTCTTCCTCCAAACACCATTCTCAGACCTTCTCAGATTTAGCACTTGGACATGTGGACGATCAAGTCGACCACACGGGTGCTGTAACCCCATTCGTTGTCATACCACGACACCAGCTTCACGAAGTTGTCACTCAAAGCGATTCCAGCCTTTGCGTCGAAGATGCTGGACCTGCTGTCACCAATGAAGTCAGTTGAGACGACATCATCCTCAGTGTATCCAAGGATTCCCTTAAGCTTGCCTTCAGATTCCTCCCTGTAAACAATTCAACCAGTTAGTTTATATCTTTACCGACGTAAGATGTGAAACTAATGATTTAAGCTTTCATACTTGATAGCCTTCTTGATATCGTCGTAGGTTGCAGCTTTCTCGAGTCTAACCGTGAGGTCAACAACTGAGACATCAACGGTGGGAACACGGAAGGACATTCCGGTCAGCTTTCCGTTGAGCTGTGGAAGCACCTTTCCGACAGCCTTGGCAGCTCCGGTGCTGCTGGGAATGATGTTGAATGAAGCGGCTCTTCCACCTCTCCAGTCCTTCATTGATGGTCCATCAACGGTCTTCTGAGTAGCTGATAACATAAACGCAAACCCCACATTAGTGTCAGCGTTTCCTATTACATGCAAAATAGTCTTGTTGTACATTTATTGAAGATTCGTAAGTTTACCAGTGATAGAGTGGACGGTAGTCATAAGACCCTCAACAATTCCGAACCTGTCGTTGATAACCTACAAGTAGACTCCCAAGATTAGCAATAGAACGAGAAAAAGTATTCACTATCAAATTAATTTTTAACTGGCCAAGAGATAATGTATACCTTGGCAAGAGGAGCAAGGCAGTTAGTGGTGCAACTAGCGTTGGAGACAATGTCAAGGTCGGACTTGTACTCGTGCTCGTTGACACCAACGACAAACATGGGAGCGTCCTTGCTTGGGGCAGAGATGACAACCTTCTTTGCACCACCCTGAACCAAATAAATCAATCATTCAGCCGAAACATCATAACACAAGCTGAAACACAGGGATATACTGAAACTCTTCCAAAGCCGACAAGCTACAGCATAAGAATCAATCTATAATGGTATATAACATCCAACAAACCTTCAAGTGAGCAGCAGCTTTGTCCTTGTCAGTGAACACACCGGTGGACTCAACAACAAAGTCGGCTCCAGCCGAAGCCCATGGGATATCCTCAGGGTTCCTTCACAAAAGACAAATCACTCGTAAGACTAAAATACATACACACTAAGCAAACCTAATAATACAGTAGATGTAGTAGTACCTGATGCCAAAGACAGTGACTGGCTTCTCACCGAAGAGAAGAGTCTTCTCATCCTTAACCTTGAGCTCATGGTGTTTCCATTGACCGTGAACACTGTCGTACTTGAACATGTAGGTCTGCATCAACCAATCAAACACACAGAGAGTAATCAGTAACATTGCTCAAACCTCACGCAACCAATCAAAAACAGGCGAATCCATAAGATTATAAAGGCACTACGATCTGAATCAGCTTATCAAGCTACAAAACAAACAACTAAACAAGTTTCTGGATCTAAGTACTGAATAAAAACAACCATCTACACACTAGATCACACGTTTCTCAAACTCTATTCAAATCTCATTTAAACAATCATCTGATCCACAGGAGATCTTAAAAGCTTATCAACATCGACAAACAATAAACTAAACCAGTTTCTCGATCTGAGTACTGAATAAAACAGTCTCTATACACTGAGATCGCACATATGCATAATAAACAATCAAAACGGATCGAAACGACGTCTTCGAAGGAAGGAAGGATCCACAAACCATGTACTCAGTGGTGATGAAGGGATCGTTGACGGCGACGAGCTCGACATCGTCCCTCTGAAGAACAACTCTAGCAACCAAACGACCGATTCTTCCGAATCCTATAGGAGTTACATCATAAACCAAAACGTCAGATTCTCATAGATCTGGCTACGAATATGAGAGCTAACAAACCTAATTCAAAAAACACTCACCGTTGATTCCGATCTTGATCTTACCGCCAGCTACAAACAGAAATCCAAAAAACCATCAGAATAAACAACATCATAATCACAAACCGATTCAACAAAATAGATATTACTCACCCATGGTGAGTGTGAGAGAGAGATTGAAGACGAGAGATTAAACAGTGACGATGGTGAGTGAGTGAGATCCGTGAAGAGAGAGAGGTGTTATTTAAAAGAGACGAGAACGTGGAGAAGGGGTCGGTAGGATCTAACGGTGGAGAGTTTTTCTTGGGAAATAAGTCAGATCTGATTTTTAATATTTTACCTAAAAGGCGAAATGACGTAGCTGCCCTTGTTTATCGTTGTTAAGCCACACTATTCTGAGAAAAATGTCGTCACCCCTGACTCTTAATTGAGGCGATTAGGCGAGTTCATGGCGTCTGCTCCTCACGCGATGAACTAGAAGATTCTTTTAAACCATGAAACGGGCCGGGTCAAGGTCGAGTCGGCATGAAACGTACTGTATTTGACAAGTGTCTGGGTGACAAGTGCGGCCGGCCCATTTTAGTAGACTATTTCAATTTTCTAGAACGTAACGCCCCCACTAATAAAGTCCATAAAAAATACTATAATTTTATGTTCTTTGCTTCTCTTCTACATTGTTTAAAACCAGTTTAGTATTTTATTATTTCCTAAGTCAACGTAAAGTTGAATGTAAAATGTTCAATTTAATTTTCATGATAGTATCCAAAAAGTTGCGTATGAGATGACGTATATTTGAAAATGTGGAGAACTATTTTTTATTTTATTTTATAATCATAGAGATTTTGTGACCAAAGTCAGCCCATTTTAGTTCTACGAAATAACGCCACTCCTTGTAATTTAATGCTAATTCGCGTGACCATACAGGATTTCGAAACCAAATCTGTATTGGGGTCGAAATTTCCTCGAAACCACTAGTCCAAGCCATGTGGTTCATGGAAAACTATTAGTTCGTTCCATGTTGCAGCATAAAAATGTAACCAGCATATGTGTATGCTGATTATAAACATATTTCTTAATCTTATTCAGAAATACTAGAAAGATGTTTTCTATAGTGTAAAGAAGTAATGCTTCTTGTCTTGAGTCATTTGTTGTGTTGTTCTGACTTAAATAGCATGAAATAAAATTGATATAGACTTAAAACTAGGAGTAAGTATATATTCACATGTGACATTCTTTTCAAAACTTTACAACTGTACTACTTTCTTGAAAGTTGTAACACGAAGGCTATACTGCATCATCTTGTGAATGATGAATCATTTTTTACTAGTAGATAGAAACTTTGTAGTTTGATGAGTATCTCCTGACGAATATGAACGAGATGCAAGGCTATTACAAGAGCATGAGCAACTCCAGCAATGATGAACAAACCACGCAACTCACGGAAGCTGAACCTATTAGATGATTCATCAACGTCATTAAGAGATGCAACATCATCAGCGTTGGAACGTACGTTCAATGAATCCAGCTTCTGAAACCATCTCTGCTCTATGTCCTTCAGAGTTCCCAATGACCTTAGCTTCGCGATTTCTCGTGAAACATTTGTAGCCAAACCTGAACCTTTCTGGAACATCTGAAAACATTTAAACATAGATTAATGAAGGTAATTAACAAACCAATATGGAGATAATAAAATTTTTGAGGTGAGGTACGTACAAACCCAAAGCCATTAGTACTAGTCTCTCTATCTGTCATCACAAAAGCATCCGGATAGTATCCGAGAAGGAGATTGAGATACGGTATTTCATTGATAACATGACTAAGAGTTCCATCTCTCAAACCTTGAGCATATGCCTCGACTGCATTAATGGATCCAAGCTTCATATTATTTAAAGTGGTAGAGGTGAAAACCGCCTGATGGTTTAATTGTATGCGAGAAATGGTCTTGGTTGATGTCAAATTTGCACTATAACTTGATGTCAATATCAACACTACAAATAACCAAACTATGACTAAGAATCTTGATGACATTTTCTCCAGCTTCTCTCCTGCCAAGAATGTGCACCCGTTACAGACCAAAGTATACAGTAAAAAGAAAAAGCATTACTCTCTCCTTTTTGGAAGTTAATTTTATAGATTTTTTTAGACAAAAAAGTACAGTTTTTATATATATATTTTGTGGTATTTTCATTCATTGATATTAATAAGTTATAAATTTTCAAGAAATATTTATTTAAAATGTTTAGTTGTAACATGCCGTCAAAACTATAAAATTTATATTTTCGAAACAGATACGAGATTAAACAGACTTACTTTGAGCAAAGACAATGGTTGAGAATCCAAACCAGAGCATGATACAAAGTTGTTGTCCCCAAGAGCCCTGAAACTCAGGATTAACGGACCGTTCAACCAACCAAACAACAACTCCAGTCAAGATAAAGAAAGCTCCACTTGCTAGCCACAAGGATCTATCGAAAGGGTCAAAGAAAGTCCACATTCCTTGGCTTCTCTTCTTTACCGTCAAGATTCCTATACCAATGTCTGTGAAAGGCAGAGTAAAATCAACATACAAAGATCTGTTGGAAGTGATGGTTATATCACCAACAGCTGCATCGTATTTGTCACTCTGTCAAAGCAAAACACATTATTAGAGACAATATCTCTTACATCGAAAGTTGGGAAAGATTTTTAATATAGGGAAGTTTACTAAAAGAGATGAACTAATACATTTATCACCAATTGTTTTAGGTTTGGACCGATCTAATTTAACAATTAAACATCTATACATATACCATTTTGACTATTAATTTTTGTTTTTGCAACGCACCTGAGTAGAGAGTAGATAAGCAAGGTTGTTATAGCTCCCGTTGTAAGGTATAAACTCCAGCTGGTAGTTAAAAGGAGCAATGCAAGTCTTGAAAACTTCTATGCAAAATCCACTAGCAGTATAGAGACCTGTTTCAGTATCAAGACGCATGGACATTAGATTTGGAACCTTGTTTCCTGCTGGTACTAAGACCCTAAGCAACTTCTTATGTTCACCATTCTCTTCCAGTAAACGGTGCCTTTGGATCTCAAGATCATTGGGTGAAGAAGCCATGACGTCTCTTCTTTCACAAAACTTATCACAACTCCATAATCCTATTCTTCTCTCCATTGTTCCAACCATATCCACAATCTCAAATGTACCTAAAAGATACTTGTTGCCAACCATTTGAATGTCACAATGGCTCAAACCCTTGTAACTAATCTGCCTCATTGTCTCAAGAAGGTTTGATGATACATTTTCAGATTTTTTTAGACTCATCTTCTCTGCTGCGGTTGCTAGAATACAAGCAACACCGTGTGCCCATACACTATAACGCTTAGTTTCCATCAATGCATTTGTCACCCTTGAAGTAAAATCCATAGTCTCTGATGATACTGGAACGTAGGGTCTGAAACCAATCACCCTTTGCATAGACCTAGTTGCAAAATGGCTGGAGAAATGAAAATGATTCATGCTTCTTGTGGTGAGAAGCCAAACAGGACCTTGTTCCATCAAACCTAACTTCTCCGCACATTGTAAGAGACTAGAAACAAGATTCTCAGACATATGCACCACGAAAACTGCACCTCTTGAGACTTTATAAGTAACCTTCCTCAGCTGATTCATCATATGGTTTTCTCCTGATGATCCGGAGAAAGAAGCAGTACCATCGATGCTGATTCTTTCATCTTGAAAATGTTCCACGAGTGTTTGCAAACTCTCTCTCCAATCATCAGCATCCTCGTATATAACCACAACCGATGTCCGGTTTAAATCATGTATTAGACTTGTTATACCCTTAGCTTCTGATGTCTGATCGTGCGTGGTTTGAATGAAGTGATCATATCTGTTCAAAGATAAAGAATCTGGAGCAAGAAGTGATATTACAGGAACTTTAGCTTTCTTACTAACTACTGCAAGAAGCTTGGCTTCTTGTAACGATTGTGCACCAATAATAGCTTCCACTTTTGCATTCTTGATAAGGTTTGTAACTGTTACATTCATCATTCATGAATAAATAAATAACTAAAAGAAATTGTGATTTATCGAGAAAAAATCAACTAGTTTTATGAAAAACGCAATAAAGAAGATGAAACTCACCGGCAGAATAGGCAAGGAGAGGATCTCCTTGAGAGTCTCTTGCTAAAACAGAGACTCTGGTTTGGTATTCATTGTTGATGCGATAAAAATCAGAAAGCGCCAAGGCAAAAGAAGTCTCGAGAATATTTCCTTCCGTGGAACCCAAGTCTACCACCAATCCAACCCTAACGTCCACTGTAACACCGTCGTTTTGATCAGCTACTCCTGGTTTAATCGTCGGAAAGAGAAGTAAGCAAACGAGCAGAGAAATCAGAATCTCCATTGATTGTGTATGGCTGCGTATTGCACCGTTCCCTTTGATTTTTTTGTGTTGTCGTAATCATCTCAAATCAAATTATTTTTATCACATAGTCAAAAGTCAATGCGTTACATGGACATTGTCAAAACTTTCAACTTTTATAACGAGCAAAAAGTCTTCGAGGCAAGTTTGACTATCAAGTAACAGAACCGATCGAGAGATGGCTAAACTAGTGTTTAATTTTGACTAGTTGTGAATTTCCTTGCAATAAATTAGCTAAACAGAGTACTATATATAATATCAAGATATATGAGATCAAGGGAGTGAGGGACGAGAGATCGATTTCCACAAAACAAGCAATATATCACGTCAAGTCTAAATGAGGTGCATGTATAATGCAAGAGCATGGGCAATCTATTTAACCAATACAACTACAAATACGTGTGGGCAACTTACTTCGTCTGCAGATGAGTAGCTGTGCAAATATAAATACAAAATATCAGTCATTTGTTTAAGAACTTTATGGGTCATACTATTAAACTTAATAAAATGATATAGATGTCGAAGATAATCTAATAATTGGTATTCGAATGTTACAAAAAAAAGGTCAAAAAAAGAAGAAGAATCTTATAAAGAAGTTTCATATTGTTCTTTAAAAAAAAAATTCTATGGTAAAGTTTTTTTTTGTAAAAGCTCATTGCGCATAATTTGTATTAAATTGTTTAAGAATTTTTGTGCAATCAGCTTTTACAAAAACTCTACCATAGCGACAACAAATATGAAATTAAGTATATCATTAAGGCTTTTGCTTTTTAAGTCAGATTATAAATATAAATTTGAAAATAAAATTCGAAAGACAACGACTAGCTTAGAAATAAAGAGGTAGTTCCTGATTCATTACACCAATTAGATGACCAAATCTATTTAGAGAACGACAAAAGAAAGTAACATAAAAATCAGTAATTCAAATAGGATTAGACTAAATTAAGTTTGTTCACACGCTCCTGCGTCGTCACCACCATAATGTCCATATCCCGCAAGATAGGAAGACACTCCCCCATGCTCGAGCCAGCAGGAACATTCCACCATTTTTTGTCTAACTTCTTTTCATTTTTCGGTTTCTTCAATTCCTTCTCCATCTTTAACTCTTCAGTGAAATATATTAGCCTACTCGTTATTTTGCCTCTTATAAGCTTCTACTAGTGATCCAATATTGGTATCGTCTTTCTCAGACGGTTCATGTCTCGAACGGCTCTTTACTTGTCGACCAACAACATCTTCCATAGAAGGATGTCTGAATTTATGAGGCTTTCCGGCTTGAGAGGAAACCAAGAAAGCTGCTTCCACTTTGCATAGAGTAACGATCATGTTCATCTTTAAAATCTCAAATTCATGTTTTGAAAACGTAGTAGTTCTGACTTCGTAGGCTTGCAACCTTTTTCATTTCGAATCTTTTTTTTTTTTTTTTTTTTTTGTCACAGAATTTCGAATCTTTTTCTTTTTCTTTCCCTTTTTACCTTTCATTGTCACGTTTTTTAGGAACTAGAATTTTTGGTTTCGGGTAAGTTTTTTAGTTTTCTGTTTTAATTGAGTAAAATGGAGGTGGATATCTGATAGAATATCCTTTATAGTATAAAGCAGAAGTAAGTTGGCAATTTTGTGCTTGACATGTGGCATTCACTATTTTTTTTGATGAAATTTCATATTTATTGATATGTGGGATAACATTTACAGGAAAGAATATGTTATGCTATGCTAAGTAGAAGCAAAAAAATCTAAAGTTTAAGGAGCTACTTTGAACCATTTGCGCAGTAGACCTGTCAGCTTGTGTCTAGGCCCGTATCTGAGGGATGAGATTCGGTTCCTCATCATCTTGTCTATGGAGCGAGTAATTTGAGCTGCTGATGCCCAAGGTTTCTGATGCCTTCTTCCATTGCGCTCCTTCCAGACATGATAGATAGTCATCTGAAAGACCAGTCTAACCAAAACCCAGTCCATAGGAGCAAATCGAGAACTATGCAGAGCACAAAGGGTCGTAGACCAGTCAGGGTTCATTCTCTGGCCTAGAAGACGACCAGCCACATTATCCCAAACCGTATAACTAAAAGGACACGCAAAAAGAGATGATCTCTCGATTCATCTGGTTCCCCACATAGGGGACAGTGCTGTTGCACACCCCAACTTCGCATTCTGTCACCGGTGGAGAGACGGTTCTTTACAGTCAGCCAAGTAATGAAGCAGTACCGAGGTATCCCCTGAGAGAACCACACGACCTTGCTCCAGGGTACTGTCTCCCGCTTGAGTCTAAGCTGCTGCCAAGTTTCTGAAGCGGAAAAAGTAGCCTTGTACTGACTGTCTGAATGCCTCTATAGCCTCACATCCAAGCCTGCTTCAGGACAAGGAACAGGAGTGTCCAATATCTGACAATGAAGTGTTGGCCAGCTTCTATTGCGGCAGCCTCTGATGTTCCATCTGCCCTCTGTCACGATGTCACTGATCCTTGCATTGCGGGGAACTCCGAAGAGGATAGTACCTGCAGCTCCAGTGATATCAATAAGCTTCCCCTGATCGAGCCAGTTGTCAAACCAGAAAAAGACATCATCACCACTGTTAACAACAGCTTTCATATAAGGAAAAGCAATGTCCCTGAGCTTTAGTAGTTTCCTCCAAATCCAAGAGCCTTTACCATCCTCCTTTGCATCCCAGAATGAGCTATCCCGGAGTATATGTTTTGTTTTTAACTTTTTAGAAATATAATTGGATATATTTTTTGTTTTATATTTTTGTTATAAATTTAATTTTTATATTTATATTTAAGTCATATTTGTGTGTTTAAGGTCACATTTTTGTTTTTAATTGTATAATATTGTTTTAAATGATTAATAAGAGGTTTTAATAAATACTATTAAAACATGAACATTATCTATTGATATAAGTGTGGTCCAATTATTTTAATATAATTATTAAAACTTTTTATTAATCATTTAAAAATATTATACAAATATAACTAAAAACACAGATAACAATTTTAAATTAAAAAAAAAAATGTAAAACAAAAATATATACCCGCCCTTTTAGGGACATATCAGAATCTAATAGCAATTTAAAATTGATCTGTCATATGCTCGTTTCTTCCTAATCATTATGTCCGTATGCCTATTTATTTGTAACATTTTCTGTAGTTTTATATGTTAAAGAAATTAAATTTATAAAAATTATACAACCGTCCTATGACTTCTCGTTTGCTATAAAACTATATAAACTGCTTCTTGTTTTCTTTTACTTGTTTCAATATTTTAATATCAATTATATATACTATTTTGTTAAGCCCGTAAAAACAGTTAAAAAGCAAGAAGCAGTTTAACTATAATTAATGTTGATATCAGAAATTATATGTGGTTGTTAAATTGTCCACTACCCCGAAAAAAGGGATTACGTTTTGGTTTCTTTACAACGTATATAGATAATTACAACTTTTTAATTCTTAAATCAGAACGTTATGTGCAGTTATATAAAATAAGAAGTTATATTTCATTTTTGAAAAAAGTAAAACATGAGAATAAGTAGTTAGACATAACCTCTATCAATTGGTCATGCTGAAGAATTAATAAAATAGATTTCATTTTTTTCTGTTAAAACTAATAAAAATATTTCTTTTATATTCTCTTAACCAAATCATTTCCACTACGTCTAAATAACCTCCCACTAACTACAACTTCTTTTGCTTCTATAAAAGTAAGAAATCATTTAGCAAAAAAAAAAAGAAATTCTGGATAAAAATGCCAAGAAAAAGGTGTCGACTTCTCAAGGTTTAACGGCAATCAAATCTTAACATTTCTTTCATGTTACATCTAATAGTGTTCTACCAATTGTTCTCAATATATCATCCTTCAATGTTATATTTGGTTAACGTTTAGGGGATACAACCGTAGAAGGTAATCATTTTTTAACTATTTTTTCTTTGCTAAATTTTAAAAGATTTTGCATTTTAAGATTCATGATTGTCTTTTTTTTTTGTAAAAAAGATTCATGATTGTCTAACAACAGTCTTTGTTTAACATGCAAATTATTGTTAACGCCGAGAGTGCAAAGACTGAATATGCTTCTTCAAATAATATTAGTTTTAGCTGATTTGGATGTAAATGACATTCTTATATTTATGTTGTTTTTTTCTGTAAGCATTTGAGTAGGTTTTAATATTTATCTTTTGTTTCAGGTTTGAAACTTTTTAAGTAGAATTCACTCCAGATCCCTATCAAATATGGAACGAACGTGATCGCAGGTAATACTAAAGCATATGTTTTCATCTGATATTTATACATATTTTCAACCATTATAAAATCTGTAAATTTTTATTATATTTTTGTCTTATATACTGATTTACAATTAAAAGTTTTCCTCAAGACGCTTGAATCTCACATGTTAGAAGTGAAACCACTTAATGAAAAGCTAGCTCCACTTGTAAGATTCTAGGGGTAGCAGGTAGACAGGCAGAGTTTAGCAAAACTATATATGCTGAAAGAAATTAGTGAGACAGTCTGAAGTTTTCAGCACTTCAGAACTCAAGATTTATGTTTTTATTCAGTTAAAATAAATTACAATGATACACTTTGAACCAAAAAAATTTGGTATGAATAATTTTAACAATGACTTTGCCCATGCATAGCATGGGCCATAATACTAGTAAATTATAAAGAAAAAGAAAATGGGAAGTGAGAGGATGATACCGTTGTGGTGCACAGTATTGGTTTGAACATTTTTACACGCTTACTTTATAAATGGCAGCCTCTCATTTGTTTAATTTTTAATGAGAATTTTTGTTAAAATTATTTACTGAAGATGTACTAAATAATATGAAAACAAGATGATAACTCTTAAGTAATTCTAACCGATAATTCTGCTCTAATAAAACCAAGAATGTGCACAATATATTTTAGGAAATATATAGATGTATAGAAAGATGTCATATTGTTTGTAAACATTTAATGTTTACGAAGAGACCAGTGGCGGAACTAGGAAAAAACATCATCGGGATCAAAAATTTATATATACGAAATTAATTAGATATTAAAGGAGTCAAACTACTAAAATTCAACCAATAATTTTAGATATATTATAAATTTATGCCTAAATTTGATTAATTCTTAAAATTGATATGGGTCAAATGATCCACATGCTTCTTAGCTGCAGCTGCCACTCGAAGAGACTGCATTGAATAATTTGAATATTTGACTAATTATTTGGCAACCATTTTAATATATTTGAAAAAAATGTTGTCTTTATCGCATAATTAGAGTCAACAAACTAATATTATAAATTCTTAACTCAATTGGTGTAAATCTTGAGAACATATATATTTTCTCGAACATAACAACAAAAAATCTCTCTCCAATTAACCAAAATGCCGGTTTAAGATTTTAATTTTATTTTACAAAATTTTATTTTATAATTTCAATATAAATCTGTAATTAGTATTTTATTTAAGTCATCGCTTTAATGTATTAATTAGAATTTTTGGTTAATATATCAATGATGGACAATTTTTTATTATTTTTAATTTATGTAAAAAAATAAAAGGGCATTTTTATAAAAGAGGAAATTTAATATTTTGATATAATCTATTAATTTTTAATTGTTAACTAACTCGGCTCCGAACACAAAATCTTAATAGAAGACCCAAAACACACAATCATGAATGTAGTCACTAGAGCTCATTCGAGCACCTCCAAACTTCATCTAAAAGAAATCTACCGAATTTTTCATAAGTTTCTTATCAAAATTTAAATTTATGCTATATTCATAGATCTTACAAATTCGATGATAAATTGTATTTAAAAAAAAAAATTTAAACGATCAAGGGTACGTACGAGTTTAAATAACGGCAACGAATATGAAATTTTTTGGTCTAAGACGAATATGAAATTAATTATACCATTATGGTTTTCACCTTTTAAGTTCGAGAAGATAATAAACATAAATTTCAAAACGATTTTGAAAGACAACGACTAGCTATAGAAGTCAAGAGAAGTTGATGAATTATTTCATGATTCATCACATATCATCACCACACCATATAACTCAATATATCAAGAAAACAATAAAGAAAAGAAATGAGTTTAAAAAACAATAAAGAAAAAAAAGAAAAAAGAAAACAATAAAGAGAAATAACATAAGAATCAGGAATTCAAATACGAAAAAAAATCAACAAGTCCATCATGGATATCCACGTCTCGCAAGATCAGAAGATGAGCCATCACCGTCTTTTTCTTGTGTAGCCGTACCGCATAAGCTAACATTTAACTCCACAAAATTTTGGTGCATCTGCTTCAACTCCTCCACGCTCGAGCCTTCATCATTCCACCACTTTTCTTCTAACTTCTTTTCACTTTTCGATTCCCTCAATTGTTTTTCTTTCTCCTCTCCCATCTCTAACTCTTCAGCCAAATCAACAAACCGTTTCTTAAGTTCTTCGATCTTTTGTCTCTTATAAGCTTCCACCAGTGATCCAGCAGTATTGGTGTCGTCTTTCCCGGATGGTTCATTTCTCAAATGGCTCTTCACTCGACCAACAGCAACTTCCATAGACGGATGTGTGAATGTGTGAGGCTTTCCGGCTTGAGAGAAAACCAACAAAGCTGCTTCCACATCGCATTGCGCAACGATCTCGTTCAGCTTCTTTGAAATCCCAGCTTTACGTTTCGAAAACGTAGTCATTCTGTCTTCGTAGTCCTCCACTTCCCTCATCTCGATCTTTTGCTTTCCCTTTGTGTTTTTCATCGTCACGTTTTTGGAACCGGAGTGTTTGGTTTCTTATAGGTTATTTAGTTTTGTGTCTTGATAAAACCATGCACGTGCACAATATATTTATAGGAAAATAGATGTATAGAAAGCAAAGTTATTTTGTTTGGTAGACATTTAATGTTTATGAAGAGACTGTATTGAATGATTTGCATTTTTGACTAATTATTTGGCAACCACTTAATATATTTTCTTAAAAATCTTGTAGTTATTATTGCAGAATTAGAGTCAACAAACTAAGACTGTAAATTGGTAACTCAATTAGTTTAAATCTTGAGAACATATCTATATCTCTCAAAGACATAACAAAATCTCTTTCCATTTTTTAAAAATGCCATTTTAAGACTTTTTATTTTATTTTAAATAATTCCATTCTATATTTTAATTATTTTCAATACAAATTTTAAGTAATGTATTAATTTTTAAACTTCATTACTTTAATATATTAATTAGAAAATTAAATAAATGTTTACTAATATATTAGTGAAGGACCAAAATGTTTTCTAATAATTTTCTTACTTTATGTAAAAAGTATTAAAATGACACTTTTTAAAAAGAAAACATATTAATATTTAAATATAATTTATTAACTGTTAACTAATTCAACTGCAATCACACAATAAATTATCTTCATAGAAGACTAACTCTAAAATCCATCTACAATTTTTATAGAATTTGTCATGACATTGATCACTATCTTCATCTTTTTTCTTTTATATTCTAAGAACTGAATAGTCTTAGGAGATTCTCTTACAAATATTCCAATTTATTTATTGTTAACTAATTCAACTCCAATCACACAATAAATTATCTCGGGCTTGGATTTTATTAATGAAAAAATAAGTTATTCAAATATGTAAGTTCAATCTGAATCAATACTTTTAGTGATAAAGTTTTCTGTTAAAAATCTCAAATTTAGGTTTTAATAGCTGCGAGACAAAGCGTATTATTTCAAATACAAAACACTATTATAATATTCTAGTATTTCAGTGTTTGTGATAAGAGCATCTCCAATGTAAAACACCATTTTTCCTCCAAAATGGAGTAAAAGTGATTATGAAGTAAAAATGCTCCAACCCCAATCTATTTCTCACTCCATAATGGAGTGATGAACAAAAAAAATTAGATTATGGAGTAAACTCCATTATGGAGTGAGAAATGAGGTGGGGTTTGAGCATTTTCTACTCCAAACTCACTTTTACTCCATTTTGGAGGAAAAAATGGAGTTGAGTTGGAGATGCCCTAACATCACACAAACAACTTTAAAGTGTATTTTTGCTCGAACAATTTTCCAAATAATTAAACAACATTTTGTTTTAACTAAGTAAACAATTAAATAACATGGAACATACACTTTTTCTCTCATAGTTTAACCAATATTAGAACCCATGAATTTTGAATATTTGGTGATGCATATATGCTTCGAACACATATATAAATTTATTACAACAATAATAATAATAATAAAAATCATATTGTAACAAGTGCAAGACGATTGGTTAGGTGAATCATACGAATATCTATCTTCCTTTCAAAATAAAATATAAGAAAAAAACAAAATACTAGTATATTAGAAGAGAAAAATAGATGTGACAATCTTCTGTAACCACCCCGATCCCCAAAAAAAAAAACAGAGAGAGCCATCGATACTCACGCCAAAGAAGATAGAAGAAGAACCATGGGCGTCGTGAAGTCAGCGATTGGCGATATGCTGATGACCTTCTCCTGGGTCGTCCTCTCCGCGACCTTCGGTTTACAGACGACGGAGATCATCTCCGCCGCGGGGTTTCAGGGAATCACTTGGGCGCCGCTGGCGATCACCACGTCTCTGATTTTCGTCTACGTGTCCTTGTTCACCGTCGTGTTCGGTTCCGCTAGCTTCAACCCTACCGGAAACGCTGCGTTTTACGCCGCCGGGATCCCCGGAGATACCCTTTTCACCTTGGCCATCAGAATGCCTGCTCAGGTAATATACTACTAATCTTAAAGATCCAAAGTTTTGGACTTTGAGTCTCGCGCGTGTTTGAATTCTCACTTGCAAAAGGTTTGTGTTTTGTCTCTACGAATCTGAATCTAGTTGTGTCTGAATCCAGTTATGTCTGAATCTAGTTATGACTGAATCTCATTCTATTATAGTATATGCGTTTTTATCCCGTTTAGGTTGGTTGCAAGTGCTCAAATTCATCATACATCATATCATTTTGGGACAATGAGAATGATCTTGTGTCGTTAGTATATTCTCGAACTTTGATCTAGTTAGTATAGTGGGGTTTGATTTTTTTTTTTCTTGTACACGAAGAACACAGAGAATCAGATTCTTTTGGTTTGATCTATGTGTTTCCGACTTTATTAAAGCTGAAAAGAACATTTTCTTTAAGCTTTATTTTTTCTTTGTGAAGTGTCTTCCGTGTCCATGTGTCTCTGTGTAATAACATAAAGAGATAGAAAGGCTGCTAGAAACAGTGACTAAAGCTGATTTGATTAAAAAAAGAGTAAGTTGTACTCCTTTTTTTAACGGCTTGATATTTTTATTATTCATTCTATTCAATTACAAGATGTTGCAAGAACAGATGACAAAAATGGAACAAACTCCACTGTTGTTGTGAATTACAAGTTATACTTATATTGAGTAAAAAATACTTTAACACCTCTTGGTAGTATTGAATATTTGTTCTTTTTTCACTGATTATTTGTGGATAATGTTTGAACAAGGTAACTGATTATCTGTGGATGATGTTTGTAAAAAGAAATGTGAGATAATTTTTAGTGATTTTCAGGCAGCTGGTGCTGCAGGAGGTGCATTGGCCATCATGGAGTTCATACCAGAGAAGTACAAGCATATGATTTCTGGACCTTCCCTTCTAGTTGATGTGCACACTGGGGCTATTGCAGAGACCATCTTGAGTTTCGGTATTACCTTCGCGGTGTTGCTTATTATCCTCAAGGGTCCACGGAGGTTACTAGCCAAGACCTTCTTGCTTTCTCTTGCAACCATTTGCTTCGTTGTTGCTGGCGCTAAATACACCGGACCAGCCATGAATCCTGCCATTGTAAGTATCGATTGGTTTCACGTTATGATATTATAAAAGATGAATGATCTCTCTAAATACGTGTTTTGTATGTTTGCAAATGCAGGCGTTTGGGTGGGCGTACATGACCAGCTCTCACAAGACGTGGGACCATTTCTACGTGTACTGGATCAGTTCTTTTGTTGGAGCTTTGTCTGCTGCGTTGGTCTTCCGTACTATCTTCCCTCCACATCGACCTCGACCTCGACCTCAGAAGATGAAACAAAAGAAAGAGAAGAAACCGAAGAAAGATAAGAAACAGAAGAAAGCCTGAGGAGTAAACCAATCGACACAACACCGGTTCAATTCTTTACCGGTTTTGGGATTTAGAAAGATTCAAAATGTTTTTTTTTTAATTCCAAAATTAAGGAGAAACCAACAAAAGGTTCTCCTAATCATTGTTTAGATTCAAGCTTTTATTTATCAAATTGATTCAACTGTTATCCGGTTTGTGCACTAATCATTCAGTCTCCCTTCCGGTTTAGAAACATGAGACTATCAATGAATGGGTTGACTTTGGTTCTGTTCGCCTCAGCTTGCGGGATAAACCGATATTTTGGTTTAATTTGAATTTATTCGGTTTAGTTATCTTCAATTTGGTTCGGTTAACTCACTCTCTCGGAATCGTTAAATCATAAACGTAACGACTTCATCTGATTCCCATCGCTCTCCGATTCACACAGATCTGTGATCAATCCGTCACCAACCACCGCACTCGCAATCCCATCGCCGATCTGGATCCGTCAAAGGATCCGCCGCAGTCCTTGAAGACATCGGCGTCCTCCGCCACCACCAACAAGATCCGATACCGCTCCCCTTCCGCCTCCGAGCTACTCGAGTCAGGACTCGCCACTTCCCCCACCTCCGACTCCGACAACGGCGCGAAAATGACGGCGAAGCGAGCGATCGGGAGGCACGAATCAGTCTCCGATAAGATCCGCCGGCACCGCGGTATCCTGCTCGTGATCTCGATCCCGATCGTGCTGATCACTCTCGTGATCGTGCTGATGCCTGGGACGTCCGAGTACGCGGGGTTGAAGGGAGGAGGATCGGATTCGAGGAAGTACGCTGTGATTTTCGACGCCGGGAGCTCCGGGAGCCGCGTGCATGTTTACTGTTTCGATCAGAAGTTGGATCTCGTTCCGTTGGAGAATGAGCTCGAGCTCTTCCTTCAGGTGTTTTGCAATGCAATGCTTAAAATTGATCTTTTAGGCCGGCGTTTGAAGGATGTTTGAATTTGTGTTTTCTAGTTTTGTAATCGGTTTGTGATGTGGTTTTTCAGCTGAAACCAGGATTGAGTGCGTATCCTAATGATCCTAGACAATCAGCAAACTCTTTGGTGACTCTTCTTGATAAAGCAGAGGACTCTGTTCCTAGTGAGCTGCGTCCCAAGACTCCTGTCAGAGTTGGGGTATGGAAAACGAGTTCCTTGGCACATAATGATAATTGGAGCTAATCATCACTCATTATACTATGTGCAGGCGACTGCTGGTTTGAGGGCTTTGGGTCATGAAGCTTCTGAAAACATTTTGCAAGCGGTAACGTTTTGTGAAAACATTTGATTTCTGCAAAAATTATCCTGCTTTTGTAGCGTTTGTACTAAAAATATAATTTTGTTTTGAAGGTTAGGGAGCTCCTGAAAGATCGAAGCAGGTTGAAGACTGATGCAAATGCAGTTACTGTTCTGGATGGTACTCAGGAAGGTTCTTATCAGTGGGTATGTTGTCTAATTTTGTCCTATCTATTTGTGTCAGAGTCGTGTTAATTCCAGTTCGTACTGTTATTATTTATAGTATGACTGAAGACTTTTGTGCTTGTATTTGTTGTATCTCTGTATGGATGCCGTAAGTATTCAGAGTAGTAGTTCCGAGAACTGATATCCTCGAATAGTTTTTGTTTTATCTTAAAACAACATGTAGTCAAGTAACAAGTTTCTTTTTTTTCTTCTTCATTGTCCATTTCTAAGGTGACTATCAACTACTTGCTGAAGACTTTGGGAAAGCCTTACTCAGATACGGTTGGAGTGGTTGATCTTGGTGGGGGCTCTGTTCAGATGGCGTATGCTATATCAGAGGAAGATGCTGCAAAAGCACCAAAACCATTACAAGGAGAGGATTCTTATGTCAGAGAAATGTATCTCAAGGGACGAAAGTATTTCCTCTATGTTCACAGGTTGGTCATCTGTAATTGCTTTTGTATCCCTTAAGATTATTCGTTCTTCCTTATAGGCGAGACATGAACCTAGTTTTAGTTAGCCTGTTAACTTTAACGCAATATCTTATTGGCTTGTTGACTGCAGCTACCTACATTACGGTTTATTGGCTGCGCGAGCAGAGATTTTGAAAGTTACCGAGGGCTCTAACAACCCCTGCATTGTGACCGGCTATGATGGTAAGTGAGAGACATTGTTACTCGAGGAACACTCTGTTTCAAACTAGAACTCTCATCCTCATAACATTACGGTTTTCTTTTCTATGTCGATTTTATTTTTGAAGTTCAAAGTAATCAGTGTTGTATCCTTTTGGAACATGTGATTCGTTTCAGGTACTTACAAGTATGGAGGAACGGAGTTTAAAGCCGCTACTTCTCCATCCGGTGCAAGTGTAGACGAATGCAGACGAGTAGCTCTTAAGGCACTCAAAGTCAATGATTCAGTGTGCACACACATGAAATGCACATTCGGTGGAGTATGGAACGGTGGAGGCGGTGGTGGCCAAAAGAATATGTTTGTCGCATCGTTTTTCTTCGATAGAGCAGCTGAGGTAAAATATTTATCGCCTTTAAAAGTCTTCGTTGACATCACATTGTTTGTCTATGCTTAAAACCAATAGTGTTAATTGCAGGCTGGTTTCGTTGACCCGTCACAACCAGTGGCTACTGTTCGTCCATCTGACTTTGAGAAAGCAGCGAGCCAAGCGTGTAACATGAAAATGGGAGAAGGGAAAACAAAGTTCCCACGTGTGGAGGAAGACAATCTTCCTTACTTGTGCTTGGATCTTGTTTACCAATACACTCTTCTCGTTGATGGATTCGGTAAGCTACTCTCTACGTCTTTCTTTTAGATTACGCCTACAAGTTTTTGATGATAATGGTTAGTCTGCATGTGTTAGGTTTCTTAATAATTCAGTGATATTATGAAAGCAATCACAGACAATAACAACGTTAATGATTTTAAACAGGATTGAAGCCATCACAGACAATAACGTTAGTGAAGAAGGTCAAGTATGGAGAACACGCCGTGGAAGCTGCCTGGCCACTAGGAAGCGCCATAGAGGCCGTATCTTCGCTATGAGTTAGGGAATTTTTGGGAATTTGCACAAAAAGACCCATATTCTTTTGACTTCTCCCAAATCATTCCCATCCTTTTTTACTTTCTACCTCCAAGTTTTGTTACAATCATAATCCTTACTTCCTTACTATTGATTTTTGTTACAAGAATCATTCTAGAAAAGAAGACAAAATGAGTTTCGGTTCTTACTATATATCTAATTTATTATTTTCCTCTTTTGTAAAACTAAACTGAATACGTGTCCTTGGTTTCGTATAAATGCTTTCCTTATTGAGAGTATTTGTTTTCACGGTTGAGAATTTGATTTTGTAGTCTGTCCATTGTTTGTCTCTGTTTTTTCCTCTTCAGACCTACAATTTTTGGGGGTGTATTGATTTAGTTCAACGTCGCTAATTCAGTAAACATCATTGTATTTCTCTATTACTAGTCAATATACAAATCGCATTTTAAGCCAAAATATATTTTCCCTTGAATTCTCTTTTTTAATCTACTCGTCGAGCAAAAGATGAGTGTGTGCAAAAAGAATTGAAGATGAGGGTTGACAAGTCAAAGGCATTATACATAGTTTGGAACTTATACGTTATACGAGTGGTCCCGTCATATAAACTTAACTACTACTTTGATTTGTGACCATTTACACGTCCACCCATTCTAATCTCATGTCACCAGCTTGACTTCCAGGACCAAAGTAATATAGTATTACATTAATATACTAGTTATGAACCATTGAATTCCTATGAAAACTCAAATCAGGTAAAGCTATATATACACACTATATAAGCGTAAAACTTGTTTCGCTAAACCATCAGTCAGACTGTGTAAGGAACTAAAATTATTATTTGGTCCACAATCAGTTTATTATTTGTTTGCTGCTTAAAACAAACAAAATTTATAATATGTTAAAATAACTTATATGTGATAATCGAACTTCAAAACAAAAGTCTCTTCTAGAATACAACAGTCAAGACTTAAAAGTATAAGATGTTGATTGGTGAGTAGTTGTAAACTTGACAAGTTAGTGTTCAAATTCCAGTGGAACAAGTAAGCTTTCATTATATCTAACCACGCTAAGACACACTTATTGAGATAATCGAAATAATAATTTTGCTACATATTTTTCTTAATATGAAGGATATCCACACCGATATTTATATGTATAATATCTTCTTACAAAATAGCATTATATCTTTATCTTTATAAAGT
The DNA here is from genome assembly GCF_000801105.2 of Raphanus sativus. Taxonomy (NCBI): domain Eukaryota; kingdom Viridiplantae; phylum Streptophyta; class Magnoliopsida; order Brassicales; family Brassicaceae; genus Raphanus; species Raphanus sativus. Next base: position 2,712,157 of record NC_079516.1, read on the forward strand.
GGAGAAATGGAAAGAAAGATGAGAAACTAAAGTTTTAGCAAAAAGAAAAAGATGAGAAACTAAAAGTATAATATACCATTCCTAAATTGTGTAAAGAGACCACTATTCAACCAAGTTAGTACCCATCATTCAAGAAATAAATAAAAAGCTATCTCAAAAATATAAAAGTATATAACGACAAAGTATGAAAGGATGTAAGAAGATGAGTATCCATTCCGTTCGGTATAATAAGTTCGTGACCTACTACCAAAAATAATACAGTACATTATATACTACAAGATACCAATGTGTAAAAACTTAAAATAATATTTCAAAACATTGCTAGTTGATCGTTGTAAATGAAAAGAGTAGCTTATATTAGGAGTGTTAAACTAGTTTTGTAAGACCATATGCAATGGTGGATTCCATACTAGAATCCTTAGCAATATTATAGTATTATTTTTTTTAATTTTTTTTTGTTTGAATAGTTAAGAATTCCAGTAAAAATAATGTGTCCAATGGTGGATTTCATACTAAAAAAAACGTCTGTAACACAGACAACCATTCAAAACAAAACAACCTTGAGGGAAAAAAGCAAGTGATTTCCGATGAACGGAGTAGGTTCATCTAAGTTGCAATCTCCAATTCAACCAAAACTTAATAAAATCTATCTTACATAGCCTAACAATCAGCTTCGAAATCATCAGATCCAAAACAGAGGAACGTACGAGTAGGTTCCGATGACCGGAGCGAGGAGGAGAATAGTGCTGATCCAATTCTCAGAGACCTTATGGTGAATCTTCCCCGTAATATCCCAAAATAGACCAGTCATAGCGTAAACCACCGCCTTCAATTTTCACCGCTTTCAATTTCACCGCCTTCAGATTCCGATGACCCTTTTTTCCCATACAAAACACAAAACCCTTCTCATCCACTTAATTTTGGCCACGTATCACAAGGACCGAGTCCTTAAATCTCTTAATGACGGACCAATCCTTACGTTTATTAGTCTTGATATTATTATTATATTCTAACTACCATATGTTTACGTGCTAAGGATTCGGAACAAACTCCCGTTGCGCATGCTCTAACTAGTTACTACCTACCTATATTGGTGAAATGATTCGTCAAGAAATTTAGTATCTTCATCTTGTCTATAAATAACGCGATGGACAACCATGTACTATCATTTTGCCAAGATTAGTTTTTCAATTTAAAAAGCTGTTGAATTCAAGTGGATAATATCAAACTTTTATGAGGAGTGTGGACTTACATTTTTTTGGCATATGCTATCTTTTACGGTTTGGCTTATTATAATATTATTAGTAATGCTCCTCTCTTTCTCCCTATCTCTTTTTTCGGTTCCTAAAGCAAGTTCCTTCAGATTTTGGCGTTTTCTAATTTTCTATAACCGTCTATTTCTACTTGCTATCTTTCTACATCTACAATTTAGACTTTTGTAGCAAATAATCTACAGAAATACATGTAAAATGAATATATATTTTGTTAGCAAAACTTTCAGCTATAGAAAATTGTTAAATCTATTCTATTAAATAAGCAAAGCTTTCTACTATAGAAAATTGTTAAATCTACTTTATTAAAACAGAAATATAATCTATTGATAAATGTTATATCTAACTATATATTTTATTTATTTAAACAATTATTTTATTAAATTAAATTAATATTAAATACAAATATAATTATAAAAGAAGACTCAAATATAAAAATAAAATTAAAAAATTAAAACAAAAATATCCGTCTTTTGAAAAGGCAGACCAAAATCTAGTTTTCTTTTTAAAATGAGTGCATGTAAATTTAGTTAGGAAACAAAAGTGTTACATCAATATATTTTAAGCAAACAAAATAATACTGATGGTAGAAATATTGTAAATATTTGTTCTGAAAATGTATATTGAAAATGTAAACATGCAAAACATGTCACTAAATAGGTTTGAAAGTTGATAAACATAAGATTTTGAACGTCTTCAGCAATCTTATTAACTAGACAAACATGGTTGAGTAGTACGGTGGGCTTGAAAAAGTACCAAGGATCCCGGATTAAAAATCTACCAAACTTAAATTTATCCATTTGTATAGCTAATTGATATAGATATCTAATTTCTATTGCGAACAACCAAGTTTATCTGACACCAGTGACAGACAAAACATTAATCGATTGAACTTTAGCACACCGGATACTTCTGAATTATCAAAAAAAGAACAATCTTATTCTTGAATTTATAATGCTCGATATATATGTTATGAAATACTGAAGAACTATACACTGATCTATATATTCAAACAACTCATCTCGTCTGGTACAATAACGTTTTATTTTTTCATTGAAACGTTAGGTTTTCTTATTTTTATTTTTAAGTTAACTGAAACTATTAAAACAGAAATATGATCTACTAATAAATGTTATGTCTAATCATGTATTTCATTTATTTAAGGCACTATTGTATCAAATTAAATTAATATTAAACATAAATATAACTATACAAAAAACTAAAATATAAAAAATAATTTAAAAAATTAAAATAAAAATATATATACCATTTGAAAGGCTTGATCAAAATCTAGTTTCCCTCTTAAATTAGTGCATGGAAATTTAGTTAGAAAACAAAAAGTGTTACCTCAATATGTTTTAAGAAAACAAAATAATATTGATGGTAGAAATATTGTAAATATGTGTTCTGAAAATGTATATTTGAAATGTAAACATGTAGAACATGTTACTAAATAAATTTGAACGGTGATAAACATAAGATTTTGAACATCTTCACCAATCTTATTAACTAGATAAACGTTATTACTTAGATAAAAATGGTCGAGTGGTACGGTGGACTTGAAATGGTACTAAACATTACGGATTTAAAATCTATCAAACTTTGATTTATCCTTTTTATATAGCTAATTGACATAGATATGTAATTTCTATTACGAATAACTGGGTATATATAGCGCCGATAAACAAGTTTCTAAAGAATTAATCGATTGGACCTCGGTCCATCGGATACTTCAGAGTTATAAAAAAACAATATTATTCTTGAATTTATAATGCTCGATGTATATGTGATGAAATACCGAAGAAGAACTATACACTGACCTATACATTCAAACAACTCGTCTCGTCTGGTACGATAACGTTTTATTTTTTTCATGAAGCGATAGGTTTTATTATTCTTATTTTTAAGTTAATTGAAACTATGTGTTCAAGAAAAAGTAATTGAACCTATATAAATATACACTAACCTTTTCCTGTAAGAAAGTATAATATGCATATTAAAATGAACATGCTCACCTATAATTCTAGCTAGGTGCAAAACGTTGACGCTTGATAGAGGAATCGAAAGTCACACGTGTTGTTGCTGGCACGTTGACTAATTTATTTTTCATTTTTCTTGTTTTCTTGTTATTTGAGGGAGACTTTAGATTATTTTTAATTTGAAAGAAAAAGACTTCAGATTTTATAAGAAAAACATATGTCTACCTTGATTTACCTTATAGCCTACTGGCGTGTGATAAAACTCCATTTTCTACAAGCGAAACAAAAGTCGCAGATTTGATTTAAAAAAATTCTTCGATGTTTTATGTGCATATTAAAACACTTTCTTGTAAGTTGTAAATTGTATTTTTTTGTGCACCTGTAACGTGTATTTTCTACAACTACTTTGTTTTTTTTTTTTGAAAATAAGGCTTTCAAACAACTACAACTACTTTGTTTTTTTTTTTTTTTTTTTTTTTTTGAAACCTTTTTTCTATTAAAATGCATGAGAAGGAAAAGAAAACAGGTCTAGCCAAGACCTTAGTTATGGGCTTTCGCCCTTACATAATTTAAGCCCTTCTATAATATAAAGCCCGTAATAACACACAGCAAATGAAAACCCAAGCCCAGTAATCAAAAAGCCCTTGAGTAGTTGGAAGATGAATCAGTTTGTCGATGGTATCGAAGTAATGAGGAGCGATGAAGAGGAAGCGGTTCAGTTTGCAGATTGCATCCAGAACTGCATCATGAGGGAGCAAACCGCAGGGTTGGTTTCTCTAAAGCACTGAATTCGGTTTCTGATAGTTCTGTCCATAGTAGAAGCGATCTGGGAGTACGATTTGAGGACTTGGTTGTGCAAACGCGAGTTCCGTTCCAGCCAGAGAGAGTAGAGGGTTAACTGCCAGACTATGTTGGTAGTTGGTTTTCTGTATAATTCCTTGCGTATTGTTTGTTATGCGTACGTGCATATGTAATATTCACAATCAGTGGGTTTTAACGTTGATGTCACAGTATTTGACTGATACTATGAGACCATATATATATAATTCATACATACGAAATTTATAGGAGGTCGTAAAGGTATATATAGCGTATTTGACGAATACTTTGTCCATGAATTTAATTAGGATATGGAGCACTCTCTGTTTGTTATGCGAGGCTTTTCTAACACTCATTAATAATTTTCAAGTTGAAAACAAGTTGGAACTTGATTTTAGTTAAGCTGGAACTTTCAGAAGACTAATATACAGAGAAAACTTTTTTTTTTTTTGAAACCTAAGGAAACTTACTTATTATATTCCCTTTATATTGCGATTATTAGTTTATTGAATACTTAACTCAAGAAATGAGGAGACTAACTCATCCTTTTATACTTACTTTATGAAGTAAGATTCCTAGCAAACTGCTATCAATTAATTTGAAAAACTTGCAAAACCGAGAGATAATATTGTCAGATGATCGTTGTGATACGTTATTATGTGTCTTATTTTTATAGCAAACATATTTTTACATGAGACATTTCTATTGCGAAGTGGTACATTTGAAAATTTAGTTCCCATTTAGTAATTAAATAGGTATAATATCTGTTATATCTTTGAACGATCCCGTAATTATTTGTGTAACTTATAATTGACAGTCATGTGGTGCCTCTTTCTGTGAACTAAGGTTCAATTATTGGTTTGCTTAACTGCACCTTCGAACCTTATTATCTAGCCACTGGAAAATAAATCACTGACACGTACTTAAAAATTTAGAACAGAAAAATCAAAATCAGAAGTATATTTTGGGGAAAGTTGGGTTAGCGTGTGGTTTGCGTGTGCGTGTGAATACCCCGTGGCATATCATTATCATTTAAACAAAACACTCTATCTAAATAATGTATGCGTTGCACAGAAAAAAAAAATCTAAATAATGTATGTTTAGCTATGTCTAGGCTAATTAGCTTATTAAATTATGTTTTTAAAGTAGCCGTTAGATAGATCGTGTGGGAGTTTATGATTCCACGTTTGTTCTTCCGGAAGAAACAAATGTTTATATTTGGTTTGCATCCCACCAAGAAACATATCAAATTAAGATTAGTTTAATACTTGCTTCATTAGACAAAACACACCGTTAATAAACTAGTTTAGCAATGAAAAAAAGTATTGGTCTTATTCTAAAAAAAAAAAAAATTGGTCTTTTGTCAACAAATTATTGTCCTTGTCATCTCCACACATGTTGAAGCGGCACTGGTCAAAGTTTACTTTTGTTTTTTATATATGGATTTGATTCAAAGCTTCGTGGTAGTTCTTATCTCATTTAATCCAATCAAAATGTTGGTTTGATTCGTCTATCCAATTATATTTTACCGTAATAATAAAATATAACGTAAACCACAAACAGTTCCACCATAATTATTAGTTTCTTTTTATCAAAAAGAAAAATATTAGTAGTTTCTTTCTCAAAAATAAATTGTTTTGTTTAATTCATAATTATAAATTGGTCGGTAAGGAAAGTTGACAAAAAAAAAGAATTGGTCGGTAAGTACATAAAATAAGTTAGCAAAGAACTACAGTCGGGATTTGTATGGTTCGATTGCATTTCTATATACGGTAAAACATCTATAAATTAATATATTAAGAATTTAAAATTTTCTTAATCTATAGAAATATTCATCTACAAAAATTTCATTTATTAAATTTTTTTCTATTTTTTGTTTATAAAATAAGAAAATATTTGAATTTATCATATATACATCATTTAAATTTTAGAAATTTGACTTTCATATTATTTTATTATCTTATTTGGTGTATATTTTTATGTTTCATAGAATATTATGTGATTTTTGATATAATTTTACTAAATATTATCAAAATATATTGAAATATTAAGAAAAATAAATGTATTTTCATTGTAAATATAAAACCAACAATATAATGTTTATTTTGTACTTATATAAATATATATTGATAGATTATTAATTTATGATTTTAATGAGACTATATATTTACATGAAGTTTTAAAATATTATTATCTTATTATTTTATCGAGTTATATCATATTTTACACTGTTCCAAGTTGAGACCAACAAATTTTATTAATTTATAGAGATTATTAGCTTATCGAGTATTAATTTATAGATGTTCTACTGTATGTGTTTGCATATGCACGTTCATATTTTGATAAACTAATATACTCTCTTTGTTTTATATTAAGTATTATTTTAACTTTTTTCTTTTCACATAAAATTATTATTCTACAATTTATATTTACTTTCAGCTTAATAGTAATTACAAAATATATTAATCTTATAACTAAATTTATTTATCTAAAATATTTTTTGTTAAACGGATGATATTAATAAAAATATAAAACATTTTCAATCAGTTTTTTAATATGTATAAAAATGTTTAAATGACACTCTTTGTGAAACGGAAGGAATATATGATATTTATACATCTGATATCTTTATATACGCAAATATAAATGATAAATAGTAAATAATACAACTTGTATCTGGTGAGGAAGGATATAAATTTTCCATATAAATGTAAGGTAATATTTTTAAAAGGCAAGAAAAATGTGCTTAACTATTATTGTACGAATTTGGCAAAAAAAATATTATTGTACGCTTCATAGAACTTTAATACATTTTTGTAACATTCTGATTATCTTCATGACTAAATATTGACGTAGAACAATAAATATTATTGACTACTGAATTCTATTCATGTTTTTCTTTAATTTTCTGCATTATAACAAAGAAAAAGATAAAAAGTTTATAATATACAACTTGGATAACAACTATGCAATGTATAGTCTTATGTATATGTATTGCAATTTTACAAGCCCATGATGATAAAGAGTATGCAGAAAACTTTTTTTAATCAAAGTATGCAGAAGGCAAATTTTTTTTTTTTGGGGTCAAATATGCAGAAGACAATTATGTAAAGCTTTTATCATTAAAAGTTGTTCTTATCTCTTTTTATATTAGAGGGCAGAAGGAAATCTCTTTCGTATTTAAATTTTCTTTTTCTGAACACACAACCCTAGCTATTACCATCATCAATGAATGATAATTGTTATCTACATTTGGAGAGTTGGGAAAATTCAATTAACGTCACAAAATTGGAAAAATTCATGAATCATAAAAAGCAGCTCGTATCACATCTAAAATAGTACGTTAGGGTTTTACTGTTTTCGGATTTTAATTTTTTTTTTGGGTTTTAGTTTTAAGATCATGTATTTTAATAGAGAGCTAATAATCCAAAAAATTAACGTTCTCATAATCTTCTCCTGTATACATGGTGCGTGTACTGCAACAAGTTTTTTTCAATAAATTTGTACTTGAATCATCTCGTTTTTGATATCAAGTTATTAAAGTTTTTCCGAGAAAAGAAAATCACTCTTGAGAATGTATGATGCTTACGTCAGCAGCCGCATCTGGGAGTACGTGGATATGGTTAGGACAAAAGCAAAACTAACCAATCAGATGTAATCTGGGAGGACACAGCTGTCTCGTTTGGGTCCACTTCTCTAACATAACTTCAATTATTCACACTCAATACAATGACAACAAATAAATAATTAATATAGCTATTAAAATATTTGAAAATGGAACATTTGTGTTCATACTTGGATCATTGTAGATGTTTTGATATTTGTTAGGAGAAGATCGAAGAATATTTCTCAGAAAGTTTATAAAACATATACGTAATTTTGAATTCAATAGCTAAAGATGCAAATCACCAAAAAAAAAAATTGGGATTTTATATAGCACAAGGAAGTTTAATTACGTTGGACGGAATAAAAAACCAATTAGTCCGAATTTTTTTTTTTTTTGAAACCTAATTAGTCCGAAATTCATTATTATTAATAATATAAAAATATCTAAATTAATTATGTTGTACTTATTCATAAAAAGTCTTACGATAAATGTTACGTTTAAAATGATGAGAATATATGTTGACAAAAAATGATGAGAATATATAGACAACATGTTTTACAAAAAAAAATATATAGACAACATGCAAAAGACGACCAAAAATTATTGGTTAAGATATTCATTAGACCATCTGTTCATAGAGACATAGACCATGCTTTGAGCTCGATGACGATATTTGCTAGCTTCTCGCCATGAAGTTCTAATACTAGAAATTTAATTATTACCTACTTGGAAATAATTAGAACTGATTTTATTTCTTTTTGGCGACTACTTTAACATTATTTTTGGACTTTTTCTACCGGTCTGCATTAAAGAATATAATATTCTCCATTTTGTTCTAAATTTCTAATATCTTAATTTTATAAAAATTATTATACATCTATAGTAGTACTACTAAAGGACAAAAATTCACACACCATAAATTGCCTCGCAACCTGCTCTACGAAAAATTTCAATCTTTGGCTCACTTCTTCTTCCTCACCAAAACAGCCCTTATCCTCTGTTCTTTCATTTCAATAAAAACTTTCTATTTATATAAGATTTTTAAGATCAAATCAAAAGACAATGATAAGAAAGGATCCAAGATCAAGCTTACCACCAGGGTTTCGATTTCATCCAACAGATGAAGAACTCATCCTCCATTACTTGAGGAAGAAGGTTTCTTCTTCACCAGTCCCGCTTTCAATCATAGCAGATGTCGATATTTATAAGTCTGATCCATGGGATTTACCAGGTAACTAACCAATATATATTTTTTTTTTATTTCCTTCTATTTGCATTTTTATTAGTTTTTTTTTTTGCTAAAACATTTTTATTAGTGTTATAACCTTATAACACGTTTGTTCGATTTTTATCAGCTAAGGCTCCGTTTGGAGAGAAAGAATGGTACTTTTTCAGTCCAAGGGACCGGAAGTATCCTAATGGAGCAAGACCAAACAGAGCGGCTGCGTCTGGATATTGGAAAGCCACTGGAACTGATAAATTAATCGCGGTACCAAACCGTGAAGGGTTTAATGAAAACATTGGTATAAAAAAGGCTCTTGTGTTTTACACTGGAAAGCCACCCAAAGGTGTTAAAACCAATTGGATCATGCATGAGTATCGACTTGCCGAATCCATCACGCCCAAAAGAGTGACCCATGCTAGGAACGGTGGCCAAGTCAATAATTTGGGAGATCTGAATTTGAAGTCTAAAGAATACTCAATGAGGGTAAGGTCTTAAAAATACTTTTATTATTAATGGTGTATTATTATGTTAACAAAAAAATATGATGTTTTTAATTCAGTTAATAGGAGAAAAATAATTTGATTATGTTGTTTAGTTGAAGTATACTGTATATACGAATAGATCATTTTTAATTAAAAACTGCTTATTCAGCACCTATGTTGATTGTTTTATGATTTTCCTCAATACTTAATGATTTTTATTTTCCTTATTCTCTTGCAGCTGGATGATTGGGTGCTTTGCAGGATTTACAAGAAATCACACGCTTCACTATCATCAGCAGAGGTTGCTTCAGCTACAAGCGATGATCAAGAACATGAGGAAAATGGCAACGAACCATTTGTAGTCAGCGAACCCCTTTTGCCAAACGATCAAACCCTTAAACGCCAGAAGTCTTCTTTCTCCAACTTACTAGACGCTACAGATTTCACGTTCTTGACAAACTTTCTAAACGAGACTCCGGAAAATCGTACTGAATCAGACTTTTCTCTCATGTTTGGAGATTTCGCAAACCCTGACATCTATGGAAACCGTTACCTGGATCACAAGTTACCGAAGTTGAGCTCTCCAACTTCAGAGACCAGAGTTATCGGAAACAAAAGAGAACGATTGGACTATTCTGAAGAAATGATCAACACTTCGAAGAAGATGATCAACAACTTTAGTTACAATAATAGCATGGATCATTTGGATCATAGTATGGTTCAACAATCTAGTTTCCTGAATCAGGAATTCTTGATGAGTCCTCCTCACCTTCACTATCAAGGCTAGAGATGTTCAAAACCCAATTATGCGAATTAGGGCCCATTTGATGATTGAAAAGTAGGAGTTGTTACTATTATATAAAATTACAAAAGTATTGTGGGGAGGGGGAAAATATATAAAATAGTGGTCGTCGATATTTGATCGTATCAATACAACCATATTTTGAAAATTTTCGTATAATTTTAGTTCCATCTCTCTTTACAATATTTTATTATTATTATTTGTGAGAATTCTCACAAAGTTTGGTTTCTGATATTTGATATATGCATATATGATACACATATGGACACGCACTTAGCATGGATATAGCTCATATTCTTAAAATCCTTTTTGAGAATTATTGAATGGCTGACATATATAGTATGCAGATTCGTTTTCACAAGTCGTGTTGAAAGGGCTTTGTCCTCGTCCCTGGTTGGATATTATACCCATATCTTTGCGGGGGTTTGTAATCCACGTGGAGATGTAATCTCAGTTATTCTTTCTTTCATAGCCCTTGAAAAATTATCTCCACAATTACTTGCACACAGTTTACAAAAAAAAAAAAATTACTTGCACACAAAGAATTTGTGAATCACCATTTATATATCCGGTTCTATATAATAATAATCGTAAAATATAATTGATTATTTACATATAATTTTTTGCAACTGCTTTATAATTACTGTAGCTAAGATTACTAAGTATAACATGAACATTACAAACGTAAAGCAATTGAAAAAGGGAGAAGTAAATCATATCAACGTTCAATATTATATGCATAATCCAATATATCAGTTATTTTTAGTCTTCAATAGAAGCATGCGTTTTAGTAGACTAGCGAACTAATCTATTATATTAAAACAAGAGCATGACATATTGATAAATGTTACAACTATGTATTTCATTTATTTAAGAAATTATTTTATTAAATTAAATTAATATTAAACACATATATAATTCCAAAAGTTCAAATATAAAAATTAATTTAAAAAAATAAAAAATATATCTGTCTTTAAATCAGAATCTAATAATTTTATAAATTTCTATATGCTTGCTTAAGAACTGGATTATATCTTGATTCTAGCAGTAAAATATGAAAATAACTCTATATTTAGAAGTTGATACATTACTTAGAATATTATTAATATTTTTTGAATTGTTAAATTGAATTAATGGTATCTTACAAAGAACAAAAAAGTAAATGATTTTTTTTTCTAACATTGTCCATTATTGTTTGCCTGGGTGATTGGTTTTCCCTCATTTGATACTGGAATTACGAAGAACCAAATGGACAAAGTAACAACACCCATCATCATCAAGTCCAAATCCAATACTTCTGCTTGATCTTTAAGAAAGTCAAAGCATCAAATTTTGACTCTACAACATAGTATATAATTCGGTGATTGATGAATGGTTTGCCTCTAATACATTTGGGATCATACTATCTATAGACAAAACAAACATTCAAGATCAAATAAGTTTTGGCAGAAAAAATCAAATAAGCTACATACCAACATTAATCAACACATCGTACGAAATAAACGTCACGAAATCAGATTTCTCATTTAAATGATTGTAAAAGTATGAAACTTATCCAAATTGTTATTTACAAATATGAATCAAACATGTATTTGTCAAATTTTAGGCAATTAACATTGAATTTAAATAATTGTTTTTTTAAAAAAATATTGTAGCAATCAAAAGGTTAAATCATGTAATATAATGTGATAATGCTACTATCAAAGTCATGTTTAGGTTTTTATTATTTAAAAACCAATTACTTAGAAATTAGTTTGACATGTTTGGAGAGTTTGCCCCCTCTTTTGGGGCAAAGTGAATTGTGTGAATAATTTAACAATAGTCCAAGGCTAGATTTTTCTAATTTATGAAAAATTGATTAATACTTAGGCAATTTGGTTGTATAGTTATCAAATAACGACTTATGATGAAAAGTTCATATAAATTATATAAGCAGAAAATATGTTATTTTAAATTTCGAGATGACACAACTCGACCATATCATTTGTTCTTCTAACTTCACTGATATATAATAAGTGATATAATACATCTAATGGTATACAAGTGTCAAAAATTTAGATTTGATCGGTTTATTTATTAGTTATGAAGAAAAAGTCCTTCTCATTGCTTTTAAAGCCAAAAATATAAACTAACCCTTACTGCACAATATTTGTTATAGTATTTATATATAAGTGGACCTATCAATATTTTCAATTTGTTTCCTATTTCTTTACATTTCCAATTATTTAGCTATAGTGTCTTATTTTCTCTAGTAATTTGTGAGAGGAATATAATTACAAAATATAAAAGAAACTGATGATTTATCTATTTGCATTAATAATTTCTGACAAAAATAATTCAAAACGAAATTATCATAATATTTTCTTTAGTATACACATGTTGATGTTGATAGCTTATATTATTTTCTAGGTAACAAAAACTCTACTGCAAATGTCTAAGATTACAAATAAAACCCTACACTAAAGATTATTAAATACATATAGCATGTTGTCAAGTTATTAGCCATTTGTTTTTTTTTTTTTTTTTGTAAAAATTTTAGCCATTTGTTGTTTCTACACTTTCGTCATATTAAGACAATCATTTAGATTCCTACCAACGATAATTATATTAACATCCTAAATTGTTGCAGCAACAACTGAAATATGTCTCAGAACTATGAAATAAAATAATGGAAGTCTATATTTTATATAAGCTATATTGTACTATATAGTTATAATAAGTCGACCCACTTGATTCCAAAGCCTACACTACTATTTAAATTAATATTAGTGAGATTAGCTTATAAGTTTTCCAATACACACATCAATATTTAACATTTAAATCAATAGATTTGTCTGTAGAAATGTTGAAATATAGACCTTAATGGGAAATAGTGGTGGTAGCCATGACTTTGAGCAAGGTTGAATGACATCATCATCATTACAGCACTATGCTATACATTTTTTTTTGTAATTTTCCCAACATAGTTTTCAAGTAGCATAGTGTGGGTCACACTATTTATACTAATTAAAAGAAAAACATAAATGTTAATGATTGAAATGCAATGTAAGATAAATGACATAATATTTAAATTATTTTCTCTAGGACACATGGATGGGACAGTGATTCTGACTGTGTGTATAATTTAAATATTATGTCATTTATCTTACATTGTAAGATAAATGACATAATATTTAAATTAGTGTAAGTATAAAATCGTATTTTGAATATTTTCCATAAAACTTGATCAACTACATCGATGGGACAGTGATTCTGACTGTGTGTATCGATAGATTAAAAGGCCTGGGCTGGGATGTGATGTCATAATTTACGTCATAATCCGTCACCGGATGATCGGCTCCTTCGCTTTTAAGGCTTTGCCTTTGGAAGCAAAAGTCAACCTTCCTAAGCTACGCCCGCGTATATTTTAGAACCTACTTTTATTCTATTTGTGGGGTCCACGCGCCAAGATATAAAAGAATTTATAAAAGTATTATTTTGACATAATTTATATAATTACTGAGAAACTTATAATAAAATAAATAAAACCTAAGAACATCATTATTTATATCCCTAGTTATATTCCACAACTTGCGGTCGACATAATGTCATTGTATATCATATTTATCAAGATGATTTATTCCTATCCAGTTTCTACAGTCTATTGATACATATACAGTAACGAAGGTTGTAAAGTTTTATTTGTTTTACTTTTTGAGTAAATAATAAAACAGATATGCTATAGTGGTAAATGAGAAAAGAAAATTCGAGTTTGCATTTGTTGATTATTAGAGTCAACAGTATGAGTTAATTGTTTTAGAAATTGATGGTGATTTTTGAGAATATTGACAAACAACTAGTACCGAGTTAGTAATTAAAATACGTTCGATTTGATCGAATAACATGTCAACCGTCAATGAGAAGATGACGAGCTCGAAACATCAGTGTATTTCAAAAATACTAATAATTCAACACAAGATATACTAATTTGATAACCTATCAATACGTCTACTTTTTAAAAGATTTTTTGGAGTTGTTTGGATTTTAGTTATTTGTTGTGTTACAAGATACGATAATGCAGTCGATCTATATATAGTTCGGTTTAATATGGTTTTTTTCAATGCTGGAATTTCTTGAGAAAAATCATTAACAGTTTTAGAAGTGTTATTCAACCCTTTTTTTGAACAACAGAAGTTATTCAACCAATTTGATCTCTTTTTTTTTGTATTGGTTTTTGTTTGGTTTTATGGGCGATTGTTTTTTCTGTTCAAACTGGTTCCATTAATATGATTCAAACATAATAGTCTGAATACAACTTTTCTGGTTAATGGATTCCTTTGGTTTGTATTTAGCGGACATTAGCCTGGAGAAGGTAAAAAGCATGCATATATGTTGATATGCTGTTATACAGTAACGAAAAAATAGTTATCATCGATAGGATTTGAGTATATGATATTCAGACAATAAGACAGTTATGGACCTTATATGGTAGTTGAAGATTAGGTGTCCTATCCTTCTTTTTAAAGAAACCCCCAAAGAACAACTTTTAAGAAAACTAATCAAAATGTTATTAAAAACCAACTAGACTTGTTGGGAAATCCCAATTAATATCATTATCATCATATCCACAAAAGCCAACTGGTAATATTTGTTTTAAGTACCAGCTGGCAGCTAGTATTTTCGCTCATAATATCACGAAACTTTGTACTATTTTTGTCAATATGTCGTTTCATTTATAAATTCGTATTGATTTATTTAGTTGAATAGGTAGACAATAGTTCTTGTCATGCTACAAAAAGTCAATTTTTATACGTATATATTATTGATTAAATGATACTATCTAGGCCGAAATTTTAAATCTACAGCGGCCGTTTATAATTGACACTCTTCTAAATTTTTATAATAGAAATACTCAAATTATTTCTTCGTAAGAAAAAAAGAAACGCTCATATCATTTTGTGTAGTTAGCAAAATATATATATATTTTTTTGACTAAAAAAAAGTTCTTAAGAAAAAATTTTCTTAAGAACATTTTTTTTTGAGTATATTTTGTGTAGTTAGCAAAATATTTAAAATGTTCTTAAGAAAAAATGTTTGTGTCGGCACATCTAAAAATTTAATAGGACTGTTTGACTTGGTCTTTTTCTAATGATTCCAAATTCCAATATTGGTAAATGGTTTCCGTCACCACATAATTGAGCCAATGTTTAAGAAAAGGTATATGCTTTTTTACGACAAAATATACTCAAACTACAATTATAGTAGTGAATAGATGCGATTAAATTAGTGGAGACTGGAGATTAATATCCTAAAGTGTAACCCCTATACATACAGTATAAATTGTTTTATGCGTTTATTATATAAGTATGAATTAGTTTTAACAATTAGTATGCCAATTTCGAAAATGGTTGCTATAAAATACAGTATTTCATATTTTTTTTAAAAATCAATAAAGGAAGTTTTTAAGAGCATCTCCAACTTATTTTTATAATAGAGATCTTTCAAATAGAGTAAAAAATAGATATGAGGTTTTTGCTTCAGTGTGTTGGAAATCTCTATTATAGAGATGGGTTGGAGATGGTCTAATTCTAAAAATCAAATCGAGATTTAGTTACGTTGGTGTTATACTTACATTTCTTTTACATCCAATATTCAAAACTAAAATCTTATACATACTGAATATCTAGTTCATTTATAAATTAAATTGTATTATATGAAATCAACTTATTTTACATGTACTTAGTTGAAAATTAAAACAAACCAAACTTTATTTTCTACTTCTTTCTCTTAAAGGGTTTTCTATTGATCATATCTACATAGTATTATAAATCTCAGTTTTTATGATTGGTTTATTAAAATATTCTCCTAAAATATATTTATAAAAACTGAAATTACCATTATTTAATAATACAAACATTAACATACATTTTAAGATTTTTGTTGGTAAAATACATTGTAAGAATTTCCTTAGAGCATCTTCAATCCATAACACTATTTTAGTGTCAAAACTACACTATTTTAATATAGTTTCAATACTAAAAAAATTCAACTCCAACCACAACACCAATTTAACACTAAAACCAATTTTATAATATTATATATTTATGTCTTTATTTTTATTTATTTATCTATGTATTTTATTAATAAAATAAGTGAATAATATTTTAGTGGGATGAATAATGTTTTAGTGTGGTGAATAGTATCACATTAAATTTAGTGTGAAATTATAGTATTACACTAAAATGATGTATTTTTTAGTGTTCGGTTGGAGAAAGTTTTTCTGTGAAAATCACAGAAAAACCTATTTTGTAGTTGAGTAGAAGATGGCCTTGGGAGATGACTCCTTTCGGTATGATAATGAGATGAATAGTTAAATCTATGAGGGACATCTTTAGTAGTATGGGTCCACATATATGACACAGCTTCAAACGTTTTCTTTCCCACGACTCTTTATTTTCTTTCTAAAAGGAGTCTTTTTGTCAAAAGGTGGAGATGTAGGTCATTGTGGCAATGGAAGCCATTTTGTTTTGGATGTCTAAAGAAGCTATAACTATAAGGGCATAGTCATATGAAACGTAAAGATTAAAAGCGAATTGATTCTGTAAGAAAGTGCACTAACCAGGTCCATAAAACTATTCGACAGAGGTGTCACCGTATGAATTTTATCTAACTTTTTTTCTAATTAGAGTAAATGATGATAGGATTTAATGATTTATAATCCAAACTCTGATATACGCGGCAAGTTCCAAAAGTCTCCCACTAAATTAACCTATTGATTACTTAAAAAATACTATTGGAACGTTAAAAATATAATAAGTATTAGAATCATTCATAGTAAAAAATTGAAACTAGAATAAGAAAAGAACTACTCCCTCTGTTTTAAGAAAATGTATGTTCTAAAATTTTCATATTTTTTATGAAATGAAAATACGGAAAATTTTGATAATAAATCTATTATTTTCTGTTTTTAGCTGTTTTTTATGATTTTTAACCAATAAAAATTCAGTAAATACAATTAATGTTTTTGAAATTTACAATTTGTTATTACTACATACATTGAAAATATAAAACATAGATTTTTTAGAAATAATTTTTTTTTCTAAAACATAGATATTCTGAAATGGTGGGAGTATAAAATAAAGAAATTTAGTAACATTGCTAACTAGGTGTAGAAAATAACTGGTTATTTACATTAATACATATATATATATATATACACACAAATGCCAATCTCCCTGATTTTCATAAAAAAATAATATAGTAAGATATTTTTAAGCGTTTTTATGCGGGGGCTTTTTCAACAATTCAGGAAGTTGCTTAGAGCTTACGTGTCTTTGCTACATCACCAAAAAAAAAAGAAGAAAAAGGACAATTCTTGGTTTTAATTATTTTTAATTTCAAGGCTCTTATCCTTCCCTTTGTATAAATAAGCCAAATGTTTTCCTAAATTTTCATAGTTTTATTTCCATTTCCTTTAACTGTCTAGTTCCTCAAAATTCTCCAACTTTTGCTTCTTCTGCTATCTTTCTTCAACCTCTTTCTTTCTTCTTCAACGTCGACGTGTGTCTGCAATAACACATATATATATATATATATATATATATATATATATATATATATATATATATATATTCCTGCTCTTTTCTCTTTCCATCAAGAATTTTTCTCATCTTGATTGTTTTTGATTAAAACATACATATATAGATATGGTGGACGAAGGAGGTGTAGTTGTGAACCAAGGAGGGGACCAAGAGGTGGTGGATTTGCCTCCAGGGTTTCGGTTTCATCCAACTGATGAAGAGATCATAACTCACTACCTGAAAGAGAAAGTCTTCAACGTCCGATTCACCTCGGCTGCAATTGGTCAAGCCGACCTTAATAAGAACGAGCCATGGGATCTACCAAGTAAGTCAAGTCATTATCTATTTTTTTTTAATTTTAATTTGACCACTTCAGAAATTATCATACATCAAGATTCTGATTCTTGAATTTACTTTTGTTGGGGGTGCAGAAATTGCAAAGATGGGGGAGAAGGAGTTTTACTTCTTTTGCCAAAGGGATCGGAAGTACCCGACTGGCATGAGGACCAATCGTGCAACCGTTTCCGGTTATTGGAAGGCGACCGGGAAGGACAAGGAGATCCTTAGAGGCAAAGGTTGTCTTGTTGGGATGAAGAAAACACTTGTGTTCTATAGAGGAAGAGCTCCAAAAGGTGAAAAAACCAATTGGGTTATGCATGAGTATCGACTTGATGGCATATATTCTTATCACAATCTCCCTAAATCCGCAAGGGTATGTAATTCAATTCATTTTTATTAGAAACTTTGTGTCAATTATCTTACTTTGATGCATACAAATTGTGCTTGGTATGAAATGTGTATCTTATAAATTATTAATTAATCCAAAAGCAAAAACAAAATCCAAATATTAACCTAATTAATTAGGAATCTTTAATTAACTAAAACTTTTGTTTTTGTTGTTTGTGATGATTATAGGATGAATGGGTGGTGTGTAGGGTTTTTCACAAGAACGCTCCTCCTCCCACTACTATAGCTACTCCTACAAATCAACTTACAAGGATTGATTCTCTTGACAACATTGATCATCTCTTAGACTTCTCATCTCTCCCTCCTCTCATCGATCCGGGTTTCTTGAGTCAACCCGGACCAAGCTTCTCCGGTGCGGGCCAACAACACGACTTCAAACCCATCCCACATCACCCTACAACCGTGCAGATCAACAACACTTACCCATCAGCCCAAACCCTCAATTACCCTTACCACTCGGTTCCAACTTACGGATTCGGTTCTGGTTCTGGGACCAGTTTGGGAAACAATAACAATGGTATGATCAAGTTGGAGCATTCTCTTGTGAGTGTGTCTCAAGACACCGGTCTAAGCTCCGATGTTAACACAACCGCGACGCCGGAGATATCTTCTTCGTATCCAGTGATGGGGAATATTGCGGCCAATGCGGCGATGGTGGATGGTAACAATACGTCGTATGATGATGATGACTTGGGGATCTTTTGGGACGACTACTAACTAATTTGAAGGTGTTATTATTAGTTGTGAATCTGTCAGTGGCATTGTTACTTTGTTTAGTGATTTTAATCAGGTGATTAATTTGTTTATAAATCCATTTGGATTATTAGGTGTTCCTAGGCAATGAACTTTAGGTAGAAGAAATTGTTTACTTAGTTTTTAGTTTGGGATAAAAAGCTTTGTAAATTGAAATACATTTCCTTGTGATTAACTTGTATATATACATATTTCTAATTCTTCATATAATTTTTTTATCCTTGTTATGAAGTTTCTTATTGTTTCATTTAGAAGTTTGATGGTGAAGTGCACATAATTTTAAGATTTTGGAGAGTCAAGATTTTATCAACTCTTGGTTATGATATAATAACAAGACAATATGTACATAGACAAGATTTCTGGTTCGAAACTAATGAAATACTAATCCCACAAGCTTGTAGTTTTAATGTAAAGTCTATGATTAGATGAGTTTGATTGGTACTATTTATCAACCAGACAACTCAATTCATAGTAGTTATTACACTACCGTCTCTTGTTTTTAAAGTCATACTTCTAGAGCAATAGCTATAATACCATGCACAGCTAAGTGCGAAATAACTATGGCATTCTCTTTATTTGGGTGAAGGAGAATATCAAGAAAGTAATTTTCCTTTTATTCACAGATCATAAAGTGGGCAAATATGGACCTATAGAATCTGAATAAACTGAGAGGAAGAACACAGCTCACGAAGCATGTGATTGGTTCCTTAAATCTGGCCATCATCTTAGCCATTTCATATGGCTACTAAGTTAGTTTATTATTAAATTATCTAACATATAATTAAATTATATTAAAAGATGCTTAGGAGGGACAGTAATTAATGATATATTTCTTGTAAAAACAAAATCCAGATCCCTAAGTCTTCTGTCTTAAGGAACTTAGTTATTACACTCAGCTACTTTACGTTTTCTTACTCAGTGTTGATAAAACTATATTATAGCATAAACTTGGCTTTCAAGAGTTCAAACAAAATGTTAAATTTTTATGCGATGCTTTTCTTTTGATAACTTAAACTGTTGTATTTTTTACTTATATTTCTTATGTCATTTTACATATAACGTTTTCATGTTAATTTACGCATGGCAGTACCGTCCGTTTCCGAGCATTCGGAGAACTTGAGCATAATCTTGACCGTTTTCAAAAAGATGAGTTATCCCTAAGTTTTTTCCTCTTTAATCCTTTCCACTTTTTATTTGCTCTTAGTGATAATAAAACATAGAACTACACTATATTGAAGTTCTTGATCACATAATCTTCTGTTAAACAGCTGCAAATTCCAGTTACAAAAAAAAAAAAGCTGCAAATTGTTTTTCTTCAAAAATCAAATTAGATTATTGATATTATTTTTGCAGTACCGACAAAGAAAAAAGAAAACAAAAACACAAAATAAGAAGAAGAAAAAGAATTCATGATAGTCTTGAATGGTTGAATGATTTATCAGGAGGGTAGAGGACCAACATTAAAGCTTTCTTATTGCAATTTAATTAAAATAAAATAACAAAAGTATCTGACTTTTTTTTTGAATGAACATAAAATTTATTCAATCAAAAATGTGCTATATCAAATGCCTCTATTGTTTCTTTTGTATAAAAATGGGTTGATAACATGGTTTGGAACAAGACAAGACTCATGAAGGAATTGACTAGACTCATAAAGTATCCGACCCTTGCATGAACCCATGAATTAGTGTGAGTTTAGGTTTGTAACCCTCTATTTATTAAAAGGTATGACTATATGCCTTTTTGATGAATATATTATTGCGCATTATAGCAAACTTTCCGTTTAAAGCAAAGCCCTTAGACCATCCACAATGGGGGATGATGAAAATCCTTAGCACACAAACCTAGATTATTATAAATAAAATAATAATATAAAAACTAAATTAACTAAGGATTGGTCTCTAAATAAGGATTATATGGACTGAATCCTTATAGAGGTGGCATGTTGCCATTGGGTGGGAGACTATTGTGTTTTGTTTGGCGATCTCTTTCTCCTCTCTGCTTCCATTCCCGTTGGGCTATCTCTTTCGTCGATTTCGTCTTGTGAGGTGAGGATTTCCTCCTCTTTTGATGTTTAGCACCACATCGAGAAGTCTGAT
This sequence comes from Raphanus sativus, assembly GCF_000801105.2. Classification (NCBI taxonomy): domain Eukaryota; kingdom Viridiplantae; phylum Streptophyta; class Magnoliopsida; order Brassicales; family Brassicaceae; genus Raphanus; species Raphanus sativus. The sequence continues at coordinate 2,733,500 of NC_079516.1, forward strand.
GATGATGTCTGGCGCTAACTCTTTTGGTATTCGTAGTCGTAGTCCTAGGGTTTTGGTGTGAAGGTACTTGGATTGATTGAACCGAACTTCTTGATTGTGATCTGCGATTGATCATAAGTTTTCTTAGGGAAATCGATTAGGTTTTGGTACAGGGAGAGAATCAGTCCTTTGTTCGGGGCTTCTCCTTTGTTCTTATGACTATGTTTGTGACGTATTGAACTATACCGAGAGTTTGTTTGAGTTGCATTGCTTTGCTGTGACTGAAGGATCCCTTGTTTGATGCAGTTGGAAGGGGTGAATCGATAAGGTCTAGCAAAGATGGCGAACTTGCAAGTTTCTGGAATTATTGAAAAGGTTTTTCCATCATATATTTTGAACTAAGATCGATTTTGTTATTGATTATACAAACCTTTCTTATATCTGTGTTTTTCTGTGTTATGTTTAGATGACTGGTAAAGATAAAGATTTTAGATATAGGTAAAGATAAAGATTTTGTTATTGCTCTGTTTTTCTTATATCTGTGTTTTTCTGTGTCATCACCGAGCCAAAGTGGCAGCAGTAACAAACAGAGCAACAACAGAAGGAACACACACATAAGGAAGGCCAAAAGTGCACACCCTGTTCTAGTGCTTCCCTTGGACTTTCCTTCTCTTTTGCAGGCTTCGCTGTACCGCATGAAGAAGATATCATCCTTCAGAGCGATCATGCAGCAATGATGATAACTGTAAGAAAATCACTAATAAGCACGGTACCTAATTGCACGTCTTGATGTTAACTTTGGGTTGTACTGAGTTCTCTTTCTTGTTGCAGTGGAAGATATTGAAGCAGCAACTAGTAGTGTGGTCAAGCTTCAGGAAGAACCAACCTATCCAATATATCTGAAGGTAAACCATTTTCCCATATAGATAATCTTATGGAAAACAGTAGAGATTGATCTTTATGATACTCTCTATTTGACCGCAGGCACTGATGAAGATATGTATCTAAAATCATCACCACCCAAATGTCCATAGAAATATATTAGGATTTTGCTGCCGTCGTACTTCGTTTTAAATCATAGCATTATGAATCTTTCTAGACATTGGAAACCTCTATTGTATCTCATATTACTAAGAACTTCAAAATGGAAAACACCATTGAACATATAATTTTAACTAGAGTCCTTAACTATTCAAATTTTTTTTTTTTTTAAAAATAATAATTTAGTATTGCTAAGGACTCCAATGGTGGTAACACCATTGGAGATGCTCTTAGATGATTACTGTTAAGGAGGTCTAGAAGGTTCTAGACCGACATATAATATTGGTTCTGTTGTATAGATAAGGAAGAGTAGATATCGGAAGATTCTATGGAGATTTAGTCATATCTCTATTGTATATTGTATCATGTATATAAGTCACACAACGTGACTAAGATAATAACAACATATACACTTCTCAATATCTCTGGTTTACATGGTATCAGAGCCACAACGGCAAAGATCATAGTTTTTGTTTAATCAAGAGATCAAGTATGGCAGAAGAGAAGACAGCGATCGTGAGTTCATCGAAAGCTATGGGTGAGAGTCGGACGTCTCCGTACTACCTGGCTCCTTCCGACAATCCAGGAACAAGTATCTCACCTGTGATCTTGACAGGAGAGAACTATTCGGAGTGGTCGTCTGAGATGGAGAACGCACTTCGAGCCAAACGTAAGTATGGTTTTATTGACGGAAGCTTGAAGATTCCTGATGTAAAGGAAGACCCGATGGAGACAGAGTTGTGGAGAACGGCGAATTCGATGATTGTCGGATGGATAAGGGCGTCAATCTCACCTACTATTCGATCAACTGTTCCGTTTACTCCAGATGCGTGTAAGATGTGGAGTGAGCTTAAGAAACGTTTCTCGGTGGGAAGCGCGGTTCGTGTTCATCAGCTCAAGTCAGAGCTAGCTTCGTGCAAGCAAGAAGGATCAAGTGTGATGGAGTATTTTGGGAAGTTATCTCAAAAATGGGAAGAGCTACTGAGTTGTAAGCCTCTTCCGTCATGTACGTGTGCTGCTTCTGAGGTGTACTCCAAGGAGTATGAAGAGGAGAAAGTGCACCAGTTTCTTATGGGACTGGATGAAGCTAGGTATGGGAACGTTTGCACCACAATCATTGGGTCAGAGACGTTACCAGATCTTAACTCGGTGTATCAACGAGTTGTTCGTGAGGAGAATAGGATTGGAGCTTCTCGAGTGGAGTCTAAAGAAGCACCAGTCGGTTTTACTGCGAAGCTAGGAGAGGAGACGAGTGGTAGTCAAGCAGCAGTAGCACGAGGACGAGGATCTATGGTGTGTGGACACTGTGGAAGATCCGGTCATGAGAAGAAGGATTGTTGGCAGCTCATTGGCTTCCCGGAATGGTTTACTGAACGTAACCAGTCAGGAGGACGAGGAGGTAGAGGAAGAGGCCGAGGGAGAGGTAACACATCTAGAGCTAATACGGCTCAGGCCTCTGCAGCTTCTACTCAAAGACCTTCGGTTCAGCTAAGTCCTGATCAGTGGGCGTCACTTGCGTCGCTTTTGGAGAGTCAGAAGCCGAATCCAATTCCAGATAAGTTGAATGGTATGGTCCAAACGGGTGAAGTTATTATTGACACCCGGTGCATCGCACCATATGACAGGAGACATTACTTTGCTCTCAGATATTACGAGTATGATACCTTGTCCCGTAAGGTTTGCGGATGGTAGTCATATTATGGCGACAAAGAGTGGTAGCTTGAAGTTATCTGCGAAGCTTACCTTGTTGAATGTTCTTTATGTTCAAAATTTGAACTGTACATTGTTATCAGTTGCTAAACTGCTTCGACAGACTGGTTGTCTAGCAATGTTTACTGACACCTTATGTGTTTTGCAGGACCGTTTTACGAGGACTCTGATTGGAGCAGGTGAGGTGAAGGATGGTGTTTATGTTTATCGAGATGTGACAGTCGCTAGAGGTCATCGAGTCAAGGCGTCGGAAGATCAGACTTTGTGGCATCGTCGGCTGGGACATCCTGCATTTGG
>NC_079516.1:2736626-2737002 GCF_000801105.2 Raphanus sativus
TGTTTTGAGTTATTTACCTTTTGTTTCTGGTGTTAAAGACGTCCCAAACAAGTTTGGTGGATGCGATATTTGTTTTCAGTCTAAACAGACAAGAGAAATGTTTTCTGAGAGTTCTAATAAAAGTTTGGGTTCTTTTGACTTAATACATATTGATTTATGGGGTCCGTATCGAGTTCCATCTTCCTGTGGTGCGGTTTACTTCCTAACCATTGTTGATGACTATTCAAGGGCAGTATGGATACATCTCTTGCTCGAGAAAAGTGAAGTGAGGACTGTCCTTCCTAACTTTATTTCTCTGACATATCGCCAGTTTGGAAGGAAAGTCAAGACGGTGAGGAGTGATAATGGGACAGAGTTTACGTGTTTGGCGAGATAC
>NC_079516.1:2737102-2796971 GCF_000801105.2 Raphanus sativus
TTTGCTAAGCAAGGGATTATTCATCAGACATCTTGTGTAAACACACCGCAACAGAATGGGAGAGTAGAGAGGAAGCATCGTCATATCTTGAATGTTGCAAGATCATTGCTGTTTCAGGCGAATCTATCTACTCGCTTCTGGGGAGAGAGTGTACTAGCTGCAGCGCATTTGATCAATAGGACTCCATCCAAGGTTCTTAATGGGAAGACGCCGTATGAGTACTTGTATGGCAAGAAACCGGCGTATGATGATATTAAGCTGTTTGGATGTCTGAGTTTTGCTCATCAGGCTAGGAGAGATAGAGACAAGTTTGGAGTAAGGAGTAGGAAATGTATCTTTGTTGGGTATCCATTTGGAAAAAAGGGTTGGAAGTTATATGATATGGATAAAGAAGAGTTCTTTGTCTCTAGAGACGTGGTGTTTGATGAGACCGTGTTCCCTTATGCAAGTAAAGTCGCAGTTCCGAAGCAAGTACTGGTTGGAGCAGAGGTTGACATATGTGATGAGTTATCTCAGCCAGAGACTGTAGTAGACAGGGGGAGAGTTGAGAAGATCACGCCGGTATCTTCGGATGCACAGACCACTGAAACAGAGCCGGTGGCAGAGACAGTTTCAGAAACAGAGCATGAAGGTTCTGAAACAGAGCATGTATCAGAAACAGAGCTTGGTGGAGCAGAGGTGCTGGGTCGTGGTCAGAGAGTTCCTCAACAGTCAGTTAAGCTCAGGGATTATGTACTCTACAACGCGCACAACACTCATGATAAACATAACACCATCCCTCGCACCAACTCTCCAACAGTTTCTTCGCGAACGAGTCCAGGTAAAACTCGATACCCTATAGCTGATTATGTGAGTGATGATTATTTCTCAGATGCCCATCAGGCTTTCCTTGCGGCAGTAAGCGCGGGTTTGATACCAAAGAATTATAAGGAGGCATTTAAAGACAAGAAATGGCGCAAGGCGGTGAAGGTGGAAGTAGATGCGCTTGAGTTAAGCAACACATGGGATGTAGTTGATCTGCCTGAAGGGAAGAAAGCCATTGGTAGCAAGTGGGTATTCACCATCAAGTATAATGCAGATGGGACGATAGAGAGGTACAAGGCAAGACTCGTCTGCTGCGGAAACCATCAAGTAGAGGGAGAGGACTATGAAGAAACGTTTGCTCCGGTAGCAAAGATGGATACTGTTAGAACTCTCTTGGAAGTGGCTGTGGCAAAGAACTGGGAAGTACATCAGATGGACGTCCATAATGCTTTTTTACATGGAGAATTGGAAGAAGAAGTATACATGAGACTTCCCCCGGGTTTTCAGTCAGATGAGCCAAACAAAGTATGCAGGTTAAAGAGATCTTTGTATGGCTTGAAACAGGCTCCGAGATGTTGGTTTGAGAAGTTGACGAAGGCTCTCACTGGTTTTGGTTTTGTTCAGTCATATGAGGATTACTCACTGTTCTGTTATGAAAAGGAAGAGAAGTGTGTGCGTGTTCTTATATATGTAGATGATTTGATCGTCGCAGGGAATGATCTAGATATGATGATGAAGTTCAAGAAGTATTTGAGTGATTGCTTTCATATGAAAGACTTGGGAAAGGCTAAATATTTTCTAGGTATCGAGATAGCAAGAGGGCCTCAAGGAATGTTTCTATCGCAGCGTAAGTATGCACTGGATATCGTGAGTGAGGCTGGGATGCTTAGCAGTAAGCCGGTGGCTTGTCCGATGGAGATAAATCATAAGTTGCTTGGTGATAAGAGTCCACTCTTTAGTGATCCTGTGAGGTTTCGAAGAACAGTAGGTCGTCTGGTTTATCTTACAATAACAAGACCAGACTTGTCATATGCGATACATGTGTTGTCTCAGGTGATGCATGAGCCGAGGGAGGCTCATTGGGACGCAGTGATAAGGGTCCTACGCTATTTAAAAGGAAGTCCAGGACAGGGTGTGATGTTAAGGTCTGATAGTGATTTGAAGATACGAGCTTACTGTGATTCTGATTACAACTCTTGTCCTTTGACAAGAAGATCTCTATCGGCATATGTGGTGTTACTTGGGAACTCACCGGTGGCGTGGAAGACTAAAAAACAGGATACAGTGTCGCACTCGTCTGCAGAAGCAGAGTACCGAGCTATGTCTGAGGCGTTGAAGGAGCTAAAATGGATGAAGAGGCTGTTAGGAGATCTTGGAGTTAAGCATGAGGCGCCTATGGAGCTATATTGTGACAGTAAAGCTGCTATCTATATTGCAGCGAACCCGGTTTTTCATGAGAGAACGAAGCACGTGGAGAAGGATTGTCATAGCGTACGAGATGCAGTTAAGGCGAAACTCATTGATACCATTCATGTTAGGACTGGCGAGCAGCTTGCAGATGTTTTGACGAAAGCGTTGGGGTCTTCCTCTTTTCATTACTTGTTGTCCAAGTTTGGAGTGTGTGATTTGCACTCTCCAACTTGAGGGGGAGTGTTAAGGAGGTCTAGAAGGTTCTAGACCGACATATAATATTGGTTCTGTTGTATAGATAAGGAAGAGTAGATATCGGAAGATTCTATGGAGATTTAGTCATATCTCTATTGTATATTGTATCATGTATATAAGTCACACAACGTGACTAAGATAATAACAACATATACACTTCTCAATATCTCTGGTTTACAATTACTTGCAGCAAGACTAACCGCTTCTTTCCTCTTATAGGTTTCTAGATGATTGCCAATTTGCTATCTTTATTCCCCGTGACTTTCCTTCTCTTTTCCTTTTCTATTTATCTTTTTTTTTTCATGTACGTATTTATGTATGTTTTAGCTATCGATCATCAATGTAACATATTTTTAAGTAAATATTTTTTTTTTTAACTCTAAAGATTATAAACTGTTCCACGTATCATATCAATTATAATGCATTACGAGTGTTCGAACTTCGAACAATTATTTTGTGACAAATATTCCTTAAAATGATGTGCGTGAAAAATGGACGATCATGCTCAACAACCAGTAACTTGCCTTGACAAAAATAGTTTAGCAAAAAAAAAAAACTTGGCTTGACAAAATTCTTCATCGGTTATAAGTTAAACTTGGATCCACCAACTATGTAACTGGTGAGAAAAATGATTTTGGATTAATTGGTTTTGAATTTTCAATCAAGCTGCCGACAAAAAGAAAATGGCATAAGAGCCCAAACACGAGCCCATGTATAATATCGAAGAAGACAAGTATGCGATTAAAAATCCATGCACGTAACTTTGAGTTCATATTGATCCTAGTAATCTCTCTTCTTAAATATCAAATATCAAAATATTGGAAAAATTGTCAAAAGACCTTTAATAATTGTGTGATAAAAAGAGGCAAAAAAAATTTCTCAGACACAAATTTTGACCCCACAAAAATTCAAAACTTCAAAATTGACCCTGTATCGTAAAAAAAGACCAGTCTAGTCCACGAGCAGAGTCTTGAGAACAGAGGAACCATCGATGTAATGCACCAAGACAACCGAGTCTCCGATCTTACAGATACCCTTCTCCTTCGCGAACTCGATCGCAAATCTCGTCGCCTCCTCCGTCGAACCACTGTTTGCAACCACCGGAATGATTCCACGGTATATCAATCCACGTTTCGCCACCGAAACAGGGCACCTCGACTCCAAATCATCCGAGACAGCCACCGACAGAATCGGAACGCTTGGCCTGTACTTCGCCACAAGCCCCGCCGTGTATCCCCCCTTGGTGAGAACCACAATGGCCTTGGCTCCTTGACTCATCGCCTTGGAGACGGCGGAAGCGGCTAGGTCTTCCACAGTGGACAACGGCAAGGGCACAGCTTCTTGAATCTTCTTATGCACGGCATTGTAGTCAAGTGTATCCTCTGCCACCTTACAGATCCTCGCCATGATTTTCACGGCGGCTTCAGGGTGAGCTCCGGCCGCGGTTTCTCCGCTGAGCATGACGCAGTCCGTGCCGTCTAGGACAGCGTTGGCCACGTCAGTGGCTTCAGCTCTTGTCGGGAGAGGAGATTTGGTCATCGACTCAAGCATCTGCGTAGCTGTCACGACTGGTTTCCCGAGAGCGTTAGCTCTCTCGATCATCATCTTCTGAGCTTGAAAGATCCTCTCGATCGGAATCTCCATACCTAGATCGCCTCTAGCCACCATGAATGCATCAGAGTTCTTGAGAATCTTGTCGAAGTTTATCACTCCTTCTTGATTCTCAACCTGTTAAAACATTAACATGTAAGTATATCTTACTTGCGAAACAAGAAACATGTGTTCTGTTTTTTTTTTAAAAACTCACCTTTGACATAAGCACGATTCTCTTTGCGTGCTCCCCAAGCAACTCCCTGACTTGGTCCAGGTCAGATCCTTTACGAACAAAGGAGAGAGCAATGATATCGATCTTGTTAGGAACTCCCCACTTGAGAATATCTTCTTGATCTTTCTCTGTAAGCGTTGGGAGATCAACCACAACTCCTGGGAGGTTAACGTTCTTTTTCTCTCCTAGGGTTGCTGAGTTCTCGCATCTGCAACGGACAAGACCGTTATCCTTGTCACATGACAAGACTGTCATAGAGATTGTCCCGTCGGAACAGAGAATCCTTTTCCCTGACTTGAGATCCTCAGCAAGTTTCTTGTAACTCATGGAGATCGTGTTTGAATCTCCTTCCAAGGTGTAATCAGTTGAGATTGTTATCTCTTGACCTTGGATTAGCTGAACCGGTTCGCCTTCTTTGAGAAATCCGGTTCGAATCTCAGGACCCTGAAAACCAAATTAAACCGAGTTAGATGAAACCGCCATAATCTAATATTATTATTAGGTCACATAAAGAGATTTAAAAACTATTAGGTTACCTTTGTGTCAAGCATGACGGCACATAGAATACCAGTGTTCTTCATGGCGATTCTTAGGTTATCCAGAGTTCCTTGGTGGTACTCGTGAGTACCATGGGAGAAGTTGAAACGGGCTACGTTCATACCAGCTTTGAGAAGCTTCTCGATCATCCCAACAGACCTGGACACTGGTCCAAGAGTACACACGATCTTGGTCTTCTTGAGTGCACCATTAGTTCTTCCGTCAAGAATCTTCTCCATTGTGAACTTTTAAAGAAAAATACGAAATTAAAGGCTTTTTTAAATGTGATATTGAGAGCTTGTGAAAGATTACGATTTGTGATTGGAGTCTTGCAGCTATATATGTTTATATAGGGATCGTTTAGAACTTGGAGAGAAATAATGTCATTTTTTCAAATAACAAAATGGAAAATATAAAGAAACAATTTCCATTCATGTGTGGTTTTAATTTGGTAATAATGTTCGACTTTGAGTCGAAAATGAAGGGAAAAGGAAACGTATTTACTGAATTCTTGTGTCTCAAGTAAGACAGTTATTTGATGTTCATTATGAATTTTCGATTTTGCATCGAATTAATGCTTTCGCTTAAAAAGGGAAACGTTTCCTTCTTAACATTTATTGATGTTCTTGTATGTCAAGAATAAAGACTAAATCGTCAAGGAGAGAAAGAACAAAGAGTCTCGTATTCAGAGAGAAGTCCAGCGATATTGTCGATAGGAGTAGGCATGCATGGACACAGAGAGATCATCAACAAGGCAACGATGAGTATAAAGACGAAAGATTCAATGACAAGAGTGAAGATCATAAGCTTGAAACACAAGGAGGCACAACAATAGAGCTGGATCTTAACACTCATGTCGAAAACTATTGTACAACGCGTCCGAAACAGTTCGACTTAAATGGTTTTAGCTGGAACTGAAAAGTATCCTCAATATATAGTTACATCTTGAATCAAGATTGTTATTACATCATATATACATAGTTACTAAAACTGTAGAGCAAATATTTTCGATTAAGATTTATAATTTGTTCCCATTTATATAGCTTAAAAACTTGACAAGAACAAGACTAAACCGTTATCGAACCGCTGCAACAGGACGACTGATAACCATACCCCCAAGAAAAACACAACACTACATGTATCAACCCATCAACTATTATTGTAATGAACTCCACATTCTTTTATCATCCATTTATTTATCGGCCATTCGTCAATGTTGATCTTAAATTCAAAGAAAAGCTCGCCTGAGGTCATGTCTGCTTGGAATTCAAAGATGTATAGATGTTCCGTTAAAGGGCGATACAGAATGCGGAGACTAGGACTGCACCGGACGTCGAGTCTATTCTGTTTAATCCCATGATACACGCGCACATATTCTCCTTTAGCAGCTTCAACCTCATCTTTACAAACCAGCAAGATGCAAGCCTTACATATCATTGATGAAGGTGAAGTCCTCTCGTTCAACTTAATTACTAGGGAACCTCCATTAGCTTGATAATTGAAGTAGTTAGGCATTTCTTTACCGGGTAAGGTCTTTACTTTATTAGTCGAGGTCTGGATGATGACATCTCTGGCTTCTTTATTCAGCTTAAAGCAGTTGGCGAAGTTGAGATCAATCTTTTGATTAAGAAAGGAGCAGTCTAGTCTCTCAAGAGACTCGCAGTTTTCTGCGTCTAGCTCTAATAAGGAACTTGGAAGCTGTGGGAGTGCCAAAAGATCTTTGCATCCCTTGAGTACAAGACGACGAAGACGAGATGTTATCTTGATCGAAGGAGAAATTTCCTGTATTTCTGTGTTGATCATGAACAGATCAATTAGGTTGTGCCACAACCTGATCGATGAAGGCACTTGTTTAATCGCAGTTCCAGTGAGATACATAGATTCGATGTTTGTCGAGTTCTCGGGAAAACAGTGAGATCAAGTGTCTTCAGAGATTTCAAGTTGATGTTGGCAGGAAGAACCTCCAGCTTGCAACATTCTTTCAAAAGCAAAGTCTCTAGTTTATGGAGGTTTCCAATAGAGGCAGGAAGTTCCACAAGACTTGAGCATCTTCTAAAATACAAACGCTTGAGATTAGTTGCGTTTCCAATAGAGGAAGGAACTCCCACTAAACTTGAGCAATCACTAAAATCCAATTCCTCAAGGTTTCTTATGGCATATCCAATACATGAGGGTAGCTCCACCAAACTTGAACAACTTCTAAGAGACAGAAACTGGAGATTAGTTGCATTCCCAATAGAGGAAGGAAGCTCCACCAAATTTGAACATCCACCGAGATCCAAACTTTTGAGATGAATGGCATTTCCAATAGAAGATGGAAGCTCCACTAAACTTGAACATCCTGTGAGATCTAATTCCTCTAGACTAGTGGCAGTTGAGAGACTAGAAACATCCTTCAAGTTTTTTGAACCCCACAAATCCACACACTTGAGATTTCTAAGCGGCTGACAGACAAAATCAATAAGAACACATTTGATATTAGTCTAGCTTTCCAAGTTACATAACTGTACAAATCTGATCAAATAATAATGAAAAAAACTTGGTTAAAAACATATGATATTATGATGTAACTTACTTTAGTTCCATCCCACAACTTCTCAAGATTGCTGCAAACCATGATTAGTTCCACGAGGAGCTCTAAGTTGGGAATACAATTCAAACATGTCATCGGAAAATATCTCCATTCTAGTAATCTTAGTTTACGAGATAAATAGCTTGGTCCACCAAATAGATGAAATTCATCTCCTCCGCCATCACGTTCCACTTTCAATCTTAAGAACTGGAGATTAGACATTCCTTCAAAGGCTCTCTCACTCACATTTATATCGTCTCCCCGGAAATTTATGCCAATAACACTTCTACTACCCTGAAAACAGACTCAGTTTGTAACGAGCAGTATTGCAATAAAACACTAATAGCAAAACTTACCGCTGCATCATCAGCAAGAACTTCACAAGTCTCTCTTTTATCGACAAGAAACTGGCGTTGTCCAGGCTCACTGGACTGTTTGCGGACAATATCTCTACCCAGCTGGACTAGCAGATCGTGCATAATCACATCTCCACTTTCCAAAGATATGAGAGACTTCTCAGCTAATACGTTAAGCTGTTGCCTGACGTCAGAAAATCTCTTTGAAAGATGCTCTATCATTCTCTCTATCAATCCAAAGTTGAAAAAGCAGGCTATATGAAGAAACAAATCTTTATTTTCGTGAGATAGTGCAGTATAACTGAACATCAAAATGCTCCCAATTTCTCCATCAAGGCATCTCCTTAGCTGTGGTAGTGAATTCTGCCACTCCTGCTTGGACATTCCACGGAAATAAGATCCCATAACCCTTAGTCCCAAAGGGAGTTTACCGGCAAGATCTGTAACTTCCCATACAAGGTACTCAAAACCATCTTTAGGGGACTTTTGGCCAAAAGCATACATACAAAACATCTGAATAGCTTCACAGTCTGACGGAAAATCAACCTTGTAAATATGAGTAATCCCATGCGCCTTCAGAATCTTTCGATCTTGCGTCGTAATGATAATCCGACTTCCATCACCAAACCACCGAGTTTCTCTGGCCATGGCTTCTAGTTGTACTAACCGATCAACATCATCAAGAACAACAAGAACTTTCTTGTCATTCAGTCTTTCTCGTGCAACTCCCAAGTGAGAAATCTTGAAATCCTCCTCCTTTTGGTTGAGTTGTTGAGACAGAAACTTAATTTGCTGCAAATACAACTTCATATTGTAGTCGTCTGAACAAACCGGTGAAATATTCTCCATATGAGCTTCCATCCCAATGAATTCGTAGAAATCTCTTGACGGCCTGGAGTTAAACAACATCTTCGACCATTTTTGCATCAGTCTCCCTGATACAACATATTCAAAATATATCAAAGGCAATTAAATTGTTCAAAGATAGTTTGATTTGTGTTTGGAAAGATTTGACGAACCAGTTCTTTGAATGGTAACCAGCGAGTGTTGCCACTTGTGCCAAAGCTTGACTCCATTTCCTAGTAACCTCGTTTGTTTTACCTTTACAAGTTTTTTTAAAGACTTTCCCAAACTCACCGGCCTGCTTCTTGACATCACTTGGATCCACTTCATAGAAAACTGGCATCACCGTTTGACCTATCTCTTCTTTACACTTCATAATCTCCACTAACTCGTCGAGACACCAAGAGGAAGAAGCGTATCTTTTAGAGAGCAACACGATGGCGATTCTTGATCCTCGAATTGCCTTTTTGAGCTCAGGGCCGATGAACTCTCCTCTAGTGATGTCGTTATCGATGAACAGGTTGATTCCTTTGCTCCCAAACTCCTTGAGAAGATGACTGAGAAAGTATTTACGGACATCTGCTCCGTGGAAGCTCGGGAAGACATCGTGTATAGGCAAAGACGACTGGAGAGATGGTGGAGATGATGATGAAGAAGGAGAAGAAGCAATAATTATTTTGTTCTCGTGAACTTTGAACTTCCCATAAACAATAAAAAAGATTCTACTAAACAAAAGCGTAAAGATGGTAGCAACAACTGTCACAAGGAGAAGGTAAAGATCCATTAGAGAGAAGATGTATAGATCACAGATATTTTACCAGATCAAGAGAGTAATGATTTGTATATCTAATGAGAAAACGTTGACTTTAAAAATGGGCGGCCATCTGATTATCACATTTAACCAAAAATGTAAACCGGTTCGGTTCGTGATTCTTAAGAAACTGTAATTGAAAGCACAAACCGGTATGGTTAGTGAACTTGTTCCATTCCTACAAGCTGATAGGAAAAAGCTTCAACGTCTTTCACCTCTTCTTCGAACTCAAACCTAAACTCTCTCCATTGATACTCATCTCCAGCTTCTTCCTCACTCCGTAAGCATCCTATCGCCAAGAAAAAAAGCAGTAAAACAACCAAATGAGCATAGAGGAAATTAGAGAGATCCAAGAAGAGCAAATATAATCTTTTTTTTTTCACCCTTGCGTTTATGTAAAAAGAAAAGAATCAAAGCCCGTCTTCTAGACTCGTTCTTGTTGATTCCATCCACAAGCTTTTGTAGACCAAGACCCTGTGAATTGAAATCCAATGCAAAAAAAAGAAGCTTAAGATGAAGCAAACAACATAACTTGAACCAAAGTTTGGTATCAATTGTCTTTAGTTCATTACCTAATGGATCTGTTTTTGACAGCTCCAAAACCTTCATGTCTATTTCTTTATTGGCACCAATTACGTCGATAAACATACATGAGCTGAGAAGCAAAACCAGACAATCACAAGTTCAAAACTAACATCTCTTTCAATCAAAAGACAACTCAGTGATTGGTTCTATCTCTTTGAAGAGGTATAGTTACATGAAGAATGCAAGCAAAGACTCAATAAACAGAGAGACCCAATCAAAGTCTATCACTAAACACCTAAAATTCTCACCAAAACAAAGTTTCAACTACTAGCCTTGCCAGTTCCAAACGTACTTTGCATTTCTCAGCTAGTGCGGAGAAATTCGTCTTGCTTCCTTTTATTACGTTTTTCACCAACTGTTCGACGAAATGCCTCTATGATCGCCTCTAAAATCACTATGTTAACGGCAGCTCCATGGGGCCATTAATACTTGTAAGCAACCCTCAATAATGGCCCATTAATATAGACCCAAAAAAACTATGAAGCAACCTAATAATCACCACGCCTTGTATTAGCTAACTGTCGAACCGGCGCTGCTAAAATTTTGTTTGCAAGTTAAAGAATTTAATTAACCATATCTTTGATGTCCTGATATTGAGTGTAGCGAACTGTCTAGATAGTCAATTCGTATGCATACTTGTTAGTTCTTACGAGTGTTTTCTAGTATCGGATTTTCTTGTTGTCGTTTTTTGTCTTGTCTCCATCACGTAGAAAAAATATAAGAGAACGTGCATGTTTCACTCTGTAAAGTGTCCCACAAGGCTAAGCTTATTATTATTTTGAATTTTAAAAAACGATTATTGTATCCAAAGTTTTTTTTTTTTTTTGTAAACTATTGTATCCAAAGTTCATACCTTATTGTTTTGTATTTCTTTTTTGCTAGTCCATACCTTGTTGTTCAGATATCATATCAGAAATTTAAAATTATCAACACTAATATAGAAAGAGTTTGAAAAATCCATTTATTACCATTTAGTTTTAAATTATAGAGAAATTGCCAAAAATACCATTTTCATAGTACCACTTTTCATGTTTACACTAACCACTTTTACCACTACTTTTAATGAAGAGTTTAGATTTGAACGTTTAGGATTTAGGGTTTAGATTTTATGTTTTAGGGTTTAGATTTGATGTTTTAGGGTTTAGGGTATAAAGTTTAGGGTTTAGAGTTGAGGATTTAGGGTTTATAGTTGAGGTTTTAGGGTTTAGGGTTTAGGATATTGAATTTAGGGTATATAGTTTAGGGTTTAGGGTTTAGAGTTGAAGATTTAGGGTTTAGGGTTTAGAATTGGGGGTTTAGGATTTAGAATTTTGGATTAAAATTTTGAAAAGCATATAAAAACAAAGATATAAGAGTCTTTAACATTTTAATAAATAAGGTATTTTTGAAAATGTGTACTTAGTGGTGGTAAAGATGAATAATGGTACCTTTAAAGTGGTATTTTTGAAAATTCCCCTAAATTATAACCATGTCACAAAACTTAAGTTCAATAATTATAAGAAATAATATGGATGGAGGAGGGACATAAATTTAACATTTCGACCCAAAAAATATATGTATAGAGAGACATTAATATGAAAGTAAGATAAGATTAGATTTACTTTTTCTCTGTGGGTCTGCAAAAATTCACTGAAAATTAGTATATCTTACGTTTCACAAAAAAAAAAATGTTTTTCTAATATATTGTTTGTTTCTAAAATGTGTATATAGTGTTCAGAAAAAATTAATGATTTTAAATTAGAAAAAAATTGTTATGTATGAACAGAAAATAAAATAAATAATTTTTAATATGTGAGAAAAACTCCTAAATGATAGTTTTGTAAAACAAAAATATAACTATTATTGATTGTAGAACTCGTGATTAACTAATCAATCATACTCAATACCAAACAAAAGTGAAGTAAGAACGCGTTTGTCACGTGTCAGGTGAACAATCTTATCTCCCTAGATTTGAACTGTCCTCCACAAATAGTGTCTCTTCATTACACACGTGGACCCCACAAAACCCACAAGTCCCATATTCCTCCAATCATATTTTTTCTCTTACAAAAAAAAATTAGAAAACAAAAAAAGTCACCGAGGAAGTGCACGCCGGAGAAACTGAGCAAGCTGCGCCGGAGCACTAAGATGCGGCAAATGCCCTTCAGTCTTCAGCGTCTCCACCTTCGTATCACCACCAAGATTCTCACGTAGATACTCCGCCACCGAAGCCGGCACAGAAACATCCTTAGCCGTCTGAATCACACAACAAGGCACCTTCACCAACCCAAGCACACCTCTAAGATCACTGTTGAACACCGTCCTCGACACGAACAGAGATATGTCCGGACGCATGTTAAACAACGTCCGGCTAAACTCTCTAACCGCCGCGGGAACATCAGCTCCAACAGCCAACGGCGCGAACCCCTGAACCCAAGCCTCGTAGTTAGCCTCCATAGCCGAGAACACCTTCTCTATCTCCCCTTCCTCGAACCCGCCGTGGTAATCCTCGTCGTTGAGGAACCTAGGAGAAGCTCCGATGAGGATAAGCTTCGAGAAAAGCTCAGGGCGGCGGATGGAGGCGATGATTCCGATCATGGCCGAGACGGAGTGGCCTACGTAGGAGCAGTTCTGGATGCCGAGAGAGTCGATGATGTTGAGGAGGTCGTCGACGTAGGGGTCGAGGGTGGTGTATCGGTTGAAGTCGAAGTAGTCGGGGTTGACGCTGCCGGCGCAGACTAGGTCGTAGAGGACGACTCTATACGTGGGAGTGAAGTAAGGGAGGATTAAGTGCCATGCTGATTGGTCTGTGCCGAACCCGTGGGCTAGGACTAGGATCCGGTCGCCTGTGCCCACGACCCGGACGTTAAGAGCTTCGAGGATATTGTGCTGGCTCATGTGTGTTTTGGGTTTGTTGTTGTTTTGAAGGATAAAGAAAAGAAGAGGCTACTGTTTATATAAAAAATTTAATTGGGTTGGTGTGTAACGGAAATGAAAATTCTTTATTATCTTATCTTTTTTTCACAGCGTTTAATATCCAAAAATATCATTTATGCTTTTTGAACAAGACTTATGGGGATACAAGAGCTTGCGTTGATTATTCCTCTTCCTACTTTGATATTTTTAAAAATTATATAAAGATGCTTGAAAGTTGCACTTGAGATATTCCACAACCATGTTAGATTCTGTCATTTGTGTGTTTATCAAGCAATGTCTATCCAGTATACATAGATCCTTATGTGGGATGTGATTACAAGAATAATGTAAAGCAGAACACTGTTTTTCTAACCTTCATTTAAATAATAAAAAGAAGACATGAGTAGACAAATGATGAAAATTGCATGTTTTTATTTCGATTTGAAAATGAATTAGACGTCATCTAGAAAAACAATTTTAAATATATTCCAAACTCCAGTCACATGAAAGCTTACTGTAAGTCATAATTATATGCAAATTACAAATCAAAGACTAATGTCGTGGGAGAAAGAACTAAATGCATAAGTAACAACATCCACCCTAAAAAGAAAGAAAATCAGCTCTTTTTGAATAATGTTTTCAATCAAAGTTCCAATCTGCAAGTATGATGCATGAACTAGAGAAACGTATTCCAAGTTTACTTAAATTGTGTCTAAGTGTACACTTATCAGTCTAAGTAACTTAAGATTTACAGTACATCATAACTCTATAATAGATATAACTAGTCACAGTCAAAATGAGTTGTATTATATGAAGAAAACGAATAGGATGTCGACAAAAAGTTCAATTAGATATTTGAAAAGAAAAAAAGCAGAGAATTGAATGTCGACGAAATTGTTGTTATTTGAATACATGTGTTGACTTGTATTCTATAGGTGGGTGTAACAGCTATAAATTAAGATGAATAAAACATATGTTTTAAACAGAGCTGGATAACAATACCATAGCTTTTTTTTTTTTTTGAAACACAACCGTAGCTTCTTCAACTCACAATTGTCTTTATAGAACTTAGAACTGTCTTTATAGAACTTAGAACCAAGCCATTAATTCTTCAAGTCAATTTTAAACATTACTTTTAATTTAAACCATACTGATCAAATTGATTAATTAGAGGGAAATTTCATTTTCAAATCAAAAGAAATATCCAAGAACTTCTGTTCATAAAACTTGCAAGAATGGTGGAACCTACAATACATGATAGCTTTCTCTGTGGTTCACGTATTTTCTATGAAAAGATAACTCTATTTCCATTTTTTTTTTTTTGAAACACAACTCTATTTCCATTTTTAAGCTTAGTTTCTCTCTTGCGTGTGAACATTTTAAGTCAATATCGTCAACGTTTTACATACACAAAACCTCTTTGTAAAATCATTACTCTCTCTATCTTTTAAATCTCTGTGATCAATAGATCTTCTCTCTCAACCGTAGTAATGGATCTTTACCTTCTCCTTGTGACAGTTTCTGTAACCATCTTTACGCTTTTGTGTACTATATTGTTTTCTATTGTTTATGGAAAGTCCAGAGTCCAAGAAAACAGAGTAATTGCTTATTCTCCTTCATCATCATCATCATCTCCACCATCTCCCCAGTCGTCTTTGCCTATACACGATGTCTTCCCGAGCTTCCACGGAGCAGATGTCCGTATATCCTTTCTCAGTCATTTTCTCAAGGAGTGTAGGAGCAAAGCAATCAACCTGTTCATTGATAACGACATCACTAGAGGAGAGTTTATCGGCCCTGAGCTCAAAAAGGCAATCCGAGGATCAAGAATTGCGATTGTGTTGCTCTCGAAAAGATACGCTTCTTCCTCTTGGTGTCTCGACGAGTTAGTGGAGATTATGAAGTGTAAAGAAGAGATAGGTCAAACAGTGATGCCCGTTTTCTATGAAGTTGATCCAAGTGATGTCAACAAGCAGGCCGGTGAGTTTTGGAAAGTTTTTAAGAAAACTTGTAAAGGTAAACCAAATGAGGTTATTAGAAAATGGAGTCAAGCTCTAGCAAAAGTGGCCACACTTGCTGGTTACAATTCAATGAACTGGTTCGTCCTCTTGTTCATAATCTTTCCAAACACAAATCAAACTATCTTTGAACAATTTAATTGACTTTGATATATTTGAATATGTTGTATAAGGGATAGTGATGCAAAAATGATCGAAGATGTTGCCACTGAGGTTGCAAACAAGTTGTTTAACTCCACGCCGTCAAGAGATTTCGACGAATTCATTGGGATGGAAGCTCATATGAACAAGATTTCACGGGTTTTACGCACAGATTTGGATGAAGTGAGGATGATAGGGATTTGGGGGCCGGCTGGGATTGGCAAGACAACCATTGCTAGGTGTCTTTTCAATCGACTATCCCGTACTTTTCAATACAGTGTCTTTCTGATGAATGTCAAAGCAATGTATACTCCACCGGTTTCTTCAGACGACTACAATGTGAAGTTGTATTTGCAGCAAAAGTTTCTGTCTCAACTACTCAACCAAAAGGAGGAGGATTTCAAGATTTCTCACTTGGGAGTTGCACGAGATAGACTGAATGACAAGAAAGTTCTTGTTGTTCTTGATGATGTTGATCGGTTAGTACAACTAGAAGCCATGGCCAATGAAACTCAATGGTTTGGTCATGGAAGTCGGATTATCGTTACAACGCAAGATCGAAAGATTTTGAAGGCACATGAGATCACTGATATTTACAAGGTTGATTTTCCGTCAGATTGTGAGGCTATTCAGATGTTTTGTATGTATGCTTTCGGTCAAAAGTTCCCTAAAGATGGTTTTGAGAAGCTTGTACGGGAAGTTACAAGACTCGCCGGTAAACTCCCTTTGGGACTAAGGGTTATGGGATCTTATTTTCGTGGAATGCCAAAGGAGGAGTGGGAAAATGCATTACCAGAGCTAAGGATGTGCCTTGATGGTGAAATTGAGAGCATTTTGATGTTCGGTTATAACGCACTGTCTCATGAAAACAAAGATTTGTTTCTTTATATAGCCTGCATTTTCAACCATGAATGGGTGGAGAAAGTGGTAGAGCATCTTTCAAAGAGATTTTCTGATGTGAGGCAACGGGTTAACGTCTTAGCTGAGAAGTCTCTCATATCTTTGGAAAGTGGAAATGTGGTTATGCATGATCTGCTAGTCCAGCTGGGTATAGATATTGTCCGCAAGCAGTCCAGGGAGCCTGGACAACGACAGTTTCTGGTCCATAAAAGAGAGACTTGTGAAGTACTTGCTGATGATGCAGCGGTAAGTTTTGCTGGAAATGTGTTTTATTGCAGTACTGCTCGCTACAAACTGAATTCAGTTTGGTTCTATTTTCAGGGTAGTAGAAGTGTTATTGGCATAAGGTTATTTGGAGATGAAATAAATGTGAGTGAGAGAGCCTTTGAAAGAATGTCTAATCTCCAGTTCTTAAGATTCGGAGCGAAAAGTGATGTTGGACCAAGCTATTTATCTCGTAAACTAAGATTACTAGAATGGAGTTATTTTCCGATGACATCTTTGGCTTGTATTCCCAACCCAGAGCTCCTCGTGGAACTATCCGTGCGTGACAGCAAACTTGAGAAGTTGTGGGAAGTAACCAAAGTAAGTAACATAAGAATAGCATATGTTTTTTAACAAAGTTGTTATCATTATTGTTATCGTTATGTAACTTGAAAAAACTAGACTAATAGCATGTGCAATTGTGTTCTTGTTGATTTTTTTCTGTCAGCCGCTTAGCAATCTCAAGTGGGTGAATCTGTGTAATTCAAAAAACTTGAAGGATGTTTCTAGTCTCTCAACTGCCACTAGTCTAGAGGGATTACATCTCAGAGGATGTTCAAGTTTAGTGGAGCTTCCATCTTCTATTGGGAGTGCCATTTATCTCAAAGTGTTGGATCTCAGTGAATGTTCAAGTTTGGTAGAGCTCCCTTCCTCTTTTGGGAATGCCATAAGAAACCTCAAGCAATTGGATTTAAGCGAATGCTCGAGTTTAGTGGGAGTCCCTTCCTCTATTGGAAAGGCCACTAATCTCCAGCATTTGGATTTTAGAAGATGCTCAAGTCTTGTGGAACTTCCTGCCTCTATTGGAAACCTCCATAAACTAGAGACTTTGACTTTGGAAGCATGTTGCAAGCTGGAGGTTCTTCCTGTCAACATCAATTTGAAATCTCTGAGGATAATTGATCTCACTGATTGCTCCTTGATGAAAAGTTTTCCCGAGATCTCAACAAACATCGAAATTATGTATCTCACTGGAACTGCGATTAAAGAAGTGCCTTCATCGATTAGGTTGTGGCCTCATCTATATGAATTGCATATGTCATACGACGAGAACCTCAAGGAGTTGCCACATGTTCTTGACATCATGACATATTTAGTCATGAGCAACAAAGAAATACAAGAGATTCCTCCTTGGATCGAGAGAAGCTTTCTTCTTGATCGTCTTGTACTCAAGGGATGCAAAGAGCTCTTATCAATCCCACAGCTTCCAGATTCCTTAACATACCTAGACGCAGAAGATTGTGAGTCTCTGGAGAGACTAGACTGCTCCTTTCTTAATCAAAAGATTAGTCTCAACTTCGCCAACTGCTTCAAGCTGAATAAAGAAGCGAGAGATGTCATCATCCAGACATCGACTAAATTCTATGCTACGATCTTACCAGGTAAAGAAATGCCTAACTACTTCAATTATCAAGCTAATGGAGCTTCCCTAGTAATAAAGTTGAACGAGAGGCCTTCACCTTCATCTATGATATGTAAGGCTTGCATCTTGCTGGAATGTAAAGATGAGGTTGAAGCTGGTATAGGACAAGCGGTGAATGTAGATCATCGGATCAAACAGAATAGTCTCGAAGATGTCCCGTGCAGTCCAACTTACCACACTCTGAGTCGCCCTTTAACGGAACATCTGTATATCTTTGAATTCAAAGCAGACGTGACTTCAGACCAGCTTTGCTTTGAGTTTGAGGTTTACAGTGGCGAATGGCCAATAATTAATTGGATGATAAAAGAATGTGGAGTGCATTACCTTAATGCCAGTTGATGGATTTATTCATGTAATGTTATATTTTGTTGTGTATGATTACCTTAATACAATCATCTGGATAACCAACGACCTAACCACACATCTGCAAACATATCATCAGTAAGCCTCAAAAGAACATCACCAATCCTTTTACACATAACCACCATTAACAGGAATGATCTGCCCGTTGATCCATTCACCACCATCGCTAGCCAAGAACCCAACAAGAGGCACCACGTCTTTGACTTGGCCGACTCTCCCAAAAGGATTCTCTGCGGCTATCTTCTCCACCAACACAGAGCTCTTTCCTTCAAAGAACATCTCGGTTGCGATGGGTCTCGGAGCTACGCAGTTTGCAGTGATCCCTGTTCCTTTGAGCTCTTTCGCAAGGATCTTGACCATTGTTTCCACTGCTGCTTTTGACGCTGCATAGGCACCAAATCCAGGCTTCAAACCTCGAGTCACGGAAGATGTAACGAGTATGTTAGCAGCTTCCTTGCTGCAACGAAACGTCCCTTTCGTATTGACACTGCAAGAAACAAAGGTCAAACATAGACTGATTAGAAACAGAAGTAGCAGCCGATGAAAGCATTAACCTTTGATTCGAAATTAGACATACACATCTCAAGAACATGGGACATGTTTCATTTGATTCAAAATTAACAATTTCAGATCTCAAAAACGTTGGAACTTAAAGTGTGTTATTAGGATTGATCAAGTTACAGATATGTAACAATGGCTGAATCACGAAATGCCAGTTGAAATGACACTAAAGGAATCATGTTTCTAACTCAGAAACACAGAACATATCACATTAGGCTCGAAATTCAGACCCAATCATATCACTGTACACGAAAATGAGACAACTTACATCAACCAAGCTAATGAACAGTCTCAATAACATTGGAACATATAAATATATTAGGATTCATGGAGAGCGATCCAAGTATAGTGTATAGATATGTAACGGTGGCTGAAACACGAAATGCATGTCGAAATGACAGGGAAGGAATCATTTTTCTAACTCAAAAACACACAGAACACATTACATTTGGTCCGAATACAGACATAACCAAGCTAATGAACTAAAATAAAGCTGCTTACTTTCCACTGTTTAGCGTTAAGACAAGATAATAACTCTCTCGGCCCTTGCTCAATAACACGAGGCCCATTAGATAATAACTCTCTCGGCCCACTGCTGCTTACTTTCCACTGATAATTTTAAATCGCGCCAAAAATGCAAAGAAAAAAAGGAAAAGAAAAAAAAGATCACGTCGGACAGAGCTTTTAGGGTTTGTAGAAGCAGAGAAAGTCTGGATTTTTAATCTTCCCATCAACGGAAATGAAGCCAGGCGATGAGATTGAAGTCTCCTCCGATGAAGAAGGCTTCAAAGGATCGTGGTCCAGAGCCATCCTCGAAGACCCTCTGCCCCAATCCGGAACCAAGAAGCTGAATGTGTCTCTGCTAGCCAACGATGGCGGCTCCACCACCACCACTCGGAAAGCCACTTACCGGAGATTCCTCCGGCCGATTCCGCCGGAAAATCTGTTCACGGCGGCGGTGGAGTTTGAGGAAGGGTGTGTGGTGGAGGCGTCTAAGAGAGGCGGGTGGTGGACCGGTTTGGTTTTCAAGAAGATAAACCATGAGGATGTAGTTTGGGTTTACTTCAATTCGCCACCGGATCTGCTCCAGTTTAAGACAGGACAGCTCAGACAACACTTTGACTGGGTCAAACAAGAATGGATCAGACCAAAAAACAAGGTTCGACCTTTTTTTGTCTTTTTTTTTTGTGTACAGAAGGTTTGGTTTCTCATTATCTCTGTTTTTTTGGGTGTTATTGAAGGTTTTTCTGAGTAATAAGCAGTCAACATTTAGATGTGGGACCATGGTGGAAGTGAGACTCAACGATGATGATGATGTGTGGGTACCATCTGTGATCGTTAAGGAGATGGTGAGTAGAAAGAGTTTCATTGTCAAGCCTTTGAAATACCTGAGCTGGGATGATGATGGTGAAGAATCAAAACCAAACAGAACCGTTGGTTTAAGCAGCATAAGGCTCACACCGCCGCCGCTGACTGTTTCTGCTAAACGGTATGGATTGATGGAGTCTGTTGAAGTGTTTATTGATCCTGGGTGGCGTCAAGGGAGGGTGAAGGGTGTTCTCTGTGACAATAGTTACACTGTGTGTTTGAAGGGAGGAAATGAGTCTTTGTTGTTCAAACACGATGATATAAGGCCTTCACAGGATTCAGTCCTGGTTAGTTTCTCCTTGGTTGGTTGCAGTCAACGTTGTGTATTTATGGTATGATTCTTGTTGGATTTGTAATTGATTGTTATGTAAATGTTGTTTCTGTTTTAAGCGAAACACTAGTCAAGTAACTGCTGCCGATACTCCTCAAACGTCTCTGAGCGCTGAGGAAAATGGAGAGATGGAGGTAGAGTTGGTTTTGTTGTCATTTAACATTGTTTGATCGTTCAGATAACTCTTCTTTGTGTTTGACACTTGTATGTATGCAACAGGTGTCTGAGGAACACAGCAGGGGAGATGACAATCGTAAGAGGAAACGAGGAGAAGTAGAGCACAATCCAGACCTCAGCGAGACTACTGGTATGCTTTAACTCTTATTAGTTTGTAGCTTAACCAAAGAGTTGGGTAAAGAGGCTCGCACTGGAGTACCATTATAGTAGAGCAGATGTGATGAATGTTCTTTGCTTCTTGTTCACTTTATCTGCAAATGTAATATGAATGTTCTTGGTTTGTTTTTTTCAGCAACTGCTTCTGTTTCATCTCTTACCTCTTCCCCGGCCAGTACTGCCACAGCATTGAATCAAACAGAGACTGGAACTGAAGAGATCACTGTTCAGCCGGTGAGTAACACAAGAGATGTTAAGCTAAATCTATCTTTGCTTCAGCATTGTCACTCTTTTACTTTTCTTAGTAGTTTGTTATATTGGTGGCTTACTATTATCATCTCCTTTGGGATGCAGGAGAGCAGCGAAGAATGTAACATCCGAAAGAGGACAAGAGAACATAACCTTGGTTCTTCTACTCCTGTTGTTCAACCAAAAGACACAACCCTGGTTTTGCCTTTTGTGAAGAAGTCACCGTTTTGGAAGATACTTGAGACATCAGAAGTCTTCCAGAGAGCACCACAGAGTCCTCATTTTAGTCCATTGGTTAAGGAAAGTAAAGAACAGTTCCGTGAAGGGCTTGCCTTTGGAATGATGCTCACTTATTCCAGTTTATTGGAGAGCTTTAAAGATCTGGAGCCTCACGTTCCCATCAGCGAGCTAAACAGTCTTAAGGCTTCCTTGGCCGAGCTAGAGAAACACGGCTTCAGTGTTTCAGCGCCTTTGGCACGGATCAACAAGTTGCTGTCTCTCAAAGAGACACAGCTAAAGAAAATGGAGGAGCGAAACAGTTTCAACAGAGAGATAATGGCTCTGGAAGAAGGTGTTGGTGAGATGGAACACAAGATTCTCGAGTTGGAGAGGCAACAAGTGGCTCTGAAAGAGCAGAGGGATGCGGCCTACCAAAATGTGTGTCAGATTCAGTCGTTCGCGAGAGACAATGGCATAGAGCTTGACAATCTAGAGTCTGAGTTTAAAGCTACTTCGTCTGCTCCCTGGTAAGCTTGTTAAAAGCAAAACTCTGATGAGGCCTCTCTGATTTGAGTTTTGCTTTTTATTGTTAAATGATTGGTTTGTGGAACTCGTGAGAGATGAGTGACACATGGTTGATTAATGATTATTGGTTAGTCGTTTCGTACAAGCTATTAAAAGAGCCAAGTACTTAGCCATCTTCTTTGTAGCTGAGCTTAGTAATTTACTTTAACCATCTCTCTTGACTTCAGTATTTCTTTCTGTGGATCTCAGGGGCGAAACCTAAGTAAAGAAGGAACAAAAGGGCAAGGAAGTAGTTCAGGATCAGAGTCCAATGTCTTTTGAGTTTTCTTTTGTAAGTAAAAAAGGCTGTTTTGCCAGAGAGATAAGTGAACCTAAATGGTCTTATTACAGCAGGATCATAGCTAACTATTTATTTGACTAAAAGCTTTTGTTATTTAATCTGATCTTGACATAGTTAAATTTAGTATCGTTGATGACTCACAGCACTAGCTTGCACAAGGCACAATTGTCTGGAAATCACAAATCATGGTTAGTTTTTAATCTAATTGTAACAACTTAACTCATTCATTTGCAAACAATCAAACATTAAGCCGGAAGAACAGCAAAGAGGTCTCTCAAGACCAAACATTTTACACAATCCACCATTAACCATGAATGGTTTGACCATTGATCCATTCGCAAGAGTTTTGTCAATTGATTGCATTTGGAATGATTATCAAAAATCTTATTCTCTAAATCAGACACTGTAAGTACCAAAATAAGGGAAATATTGTGAAAATAAGGAAATACAAACCAAATTATAGTAAGAATTTCATGAATTTAATGCATATTGATCAACATTTTCATAAAAATGTTTACCGCATAAAGTAAGAAATCTAATTATTCATAAGATGGAAAATCTAATGTTATAACATATTAATATTTTTAAGTGCAATTTTTAGAAGAAAAACATTAATCATTTAAATATGGAAAAGATGGAGTAATTCTGAGAACACACCAGCGCAACATAACTATATACAAAAATCACCTAGAACAAACCCATAACTATATCGATTCCCATAAATAAGTTAAAAATCTCCAAAGTGACACATTTTTGGATTAGCTGGTTTCAAATGGTTCATACTAGACTTACGATATTAATCAACATCATTCAATAAACCTACTTAAAATAAATGAAAACTTCAGACCATAATTTTCTAATAAATGATTTCAATGAAACTACACTATGAGAAAACTTCAGACCATAATTTTCAGACCATAATTTTCTAATAAAAAATATTCACGTTTCCAGTTTAATTTTATGATTTTTAGTTTGCCATATAAAATTAAAAGAAAAACCGAGTCCATTAAAGATTACACTATGAAATACAATGATCATATGAAAATTTAAATCCCGCCAAAAAATGAAAAAATTCCCATTAGCTAATCTTAGCCTAGGCCGAACAATCATAGACCCATTAGCTAATTTGTGTTTTTTTGCATGATTTAATTTAAATCGCGCCAAAAAAATTGAAAAAAAACAAAGATCATATTTATTTTCTTATCACTCTCTCTGTTTACTTACACTCAGTTTTTAGGGCTCGTACAAGGATAGAAAGTTTCGGTTTTTACCTTCCGACAACGACAATGAAGAGAGGCGATGAGATTGAAGTCTACTCCGACGAAGAAGGGCTCAAAGGGTCGTGGTTCAGAGCCATCCTCGAAGACCCTCTGCCTAAATACGGAACCAAGAAGCTGAATGTGTCTCTGCTAGCCAACGATGGTGGCTCCACCACCACTCCGAAAACCACTTACCGGAGATTCCTCCGGCCGATTACGCCGGAGAGTCTGTTCGCGGCGGCGGCGGAGTTCGAGGAAGGGTGTGTGGTGGAGGCGTCTCGTGGAGGTGGGTGGTGGACCGGTGTGGTTGTCAAGAAGATAAACCATGAGGATGATGTAGTTTGGGTTTACTTCGATTCCCCACCGGTTCTGTTTCAGTTTCAGACAGGACAAGTGAGACAACACTTTGACTGGGTCAAACAAGAATGGGTCAAACCAAAAAACAAGGTTCGAGCTTATTTTGTTTTTTTTGTTTCTTTACATGTAGTTTTCTCAACATTCTTTGGTTTGGTTGTTTCTTGGAAGGTACTGAGTAATAAGAAGTCTAGGTTTAGTTGTGGGACCATGGTGGAAGTGAGAGTCAAGGGTACTGATGTGTGGGTACCATCAGTGATTGTCAAGGAGATGGGAAACAGGAAGAGTTTCGTTGTCAAGTCTTTGAAAAACCTGAGCTGGAGTGATGATGGTGGTGAAGCACCGAAACCAAACATAACCGTTGATTCAAGCAGCATAAGACTCACACCGCCAACTGTTTCTGTTGAACGCTTTGGGTTGATGGAGTCTGTTGAAGTGTTTATTGACCCGGGATGGCGTTCAGGGACAGTGACGAGTATCCTCTGTGAGAATAGGTACACTGTGTGTTTGAAGGGAGAAAATGGCTCTCTGGTGTTCAAACACGATGCACTAAGGCCTTCGGAGGAGACAATAGCTAAACTCGTCTTGGTTAGTTTCTCTCTGGTTTGAGTCAGCTTTTGATTCTTGTTTTGATTTATAATTAGAGTGTTATGTTTTCTTTCCCTTTTCAGCAAAACACTAGTGAAGTAAATGGAGAGAAAGAGAAAGAGGTAAAGTTGGTTTTGTTATTATTTAACATTAGTCTTCTTCATGAGCTCTCTCCTTTGGGGTTTGACACTTGTATGTATGCACCAGGTGCCTGATGAACACAGCAGGGAAGATGACAGTCGTAAGAGGAAAAGAGGAGAAGTAGAACACAATCCAGACTTAAGTGAGACTGAGACTGCTACTGGTATGTCTTTAACCCTCTCATTAGTGTGTCATGGACTTTGTTTCTGCCATGTTCTTGAAACAGTTCCACTTTTTTTTTCTTTTTTTGCAGAAACTGAATCAGTTTCATCTCTAACAGAGTCTGGAACTGAAGAATTCACTGTCCAGCCGGTGAGTAATCTATATCTTTGCTTCATCAAGCATTCTCACGATTACTTATTTTATCTTCCTTTGGGGATGGCAGGAGAGCAACGAAGAAGTTAATAACGATGAAACGATGAGAATAGTCGTTTTGCCTTTTGCTAAGGAGTCGTCGCTTTGGCTGGAACTCGAAACAAAACTAGTCTTCCAGAGAGCACCACAACAAACTCCTCATTTCAGCCCATTGGTTGGGAAACCTGAAGTGTCCCGTGAAGGCCGTGCCCTTGGTATGATGCTCACCTTTTCCAAGTTGGTGGAAAGCTTCAACGATCTCGAACCCGACGTTCCCATGAGCCAACTAGACAGCTTCAGAGAGTCTTTCGCCGAGCTACGGAAACAGGGTTTCGATGTTTCAGCTCCTCTGGCACGGATCAACAAGCTATTGGGTATCAAAAGTAAACAGCTAAAGGAAATGGTGAAGCGAAATGGTCTAGAGGGAGAGATGATGGCTCTGAAACACAAGATTGTTGAGCTGGAGAGGCAGCAAGTGGCTCTGAGAGAGGAGAGTGAAACGGCCTACCGAAATTTATCTCAGATGGAGTCACGTGCAAGAGATCCTGGCGTAGTGCTTGACAATCTGGAGTCTGAGTTCAGAGCAACCTCATCTGCTCCCTGGTAAAAAGCAAAACTCTCTCTTTGATTTTTAGTTAAATAGGCTTTGTATTATTGGTTGGTAGAACTCGTAAGAGATCTTTAAAAGATGGTTAATTATTGGTTAGTCGTTGATACTACTTGCTAATGCTATTACAATAGCCTAGTAATCACAATCTTCTTTATTTTCAGCTTAGTTATCTATAGTTTTATCCATCTTCAATATTTCTTTTTTTTTTTTGTGGATTTCAGGGGAGAAGCCTGAGTAAAGAAGGAACAAGAGTTCAATCAAGAAGGAAGAGATCAGGATCAGAGTTCCAATGTCTTTTGCAGCTTTTTTTCTTTTGAGTCAGACAAGCTGTTGTGATAAGAGTATGTGAACCTAAATGGCCTTAGTGTCTAACAACAGGATCATCAGAAATGAAGCTAGCTAACTATTAAACTTTTAAAGCTTTTGGTATTTAATCTTATCTTGACATAGTTTATTAGTATGATTGACTTTTTTTTTTGTTTTAAAAATGTTCACCATGTTTTTTCTAAACGTGACTGGACAACGTCACAAGACTAACAACACTAGCTTGCACAAGTCACAATTGTCTGGAAATCACAAATCATGGTTCTTTTTTTAATATCATTGTAGCAACTTAACCCATTGATTTGCAAACAATCAAACATTAAGCCTAAGAAGAACAGCAAAGAGGTCTCTCAAGACCAAACATTTTTTTACATAATCCACCATTATTTAACATGAATTGATTTGACCATAAACACCATTAGCTGAAGTTTTGCCAATTGATTGCATTTGGAATGATAGTCAAAAATCTTGTTTCCTAATCTTGTATCTAGACCAAAATAAAATAAATGATTATGAAAAATAAGGAAATAAAAAAAATAAAAAAATGATATAACAGTAAGAAGTTTCTGAACTTGAATGCAAATTGACCAACATTTTCCATAAAAAAAGTGGTGATTTATCTGGACTAAAATTACAACAGTCACATGGGGTGTAAAATGTTAATTTCAAAACATAAGTACTATTTAAGTAATAAAACAGATAAATAAAGGAGTAGATTTGCATAAAGACCCAACAATTACGGAGCGTTACCAATAATTAAAACCCGCGCCCATCGCACCAAAACGCTCTCAAGGTTCAAAAACAAAAGTTGAATCCTTTTTTTCTGGTTTTTCTTCGCGTCGTATCGTAAGAAGGAGGAGAAGAAAGATCCATCTCTCTCTCTTGGAATCTAGAGACTTTCAGATTCTTGAGTCACATCTTCGCTATCAGACACTGGTACATTCTTGATTCTTCGCTATTCATCAAACCTTACTACTTATTGCAGACACTCGAAACTCTGTTCATACCCCTTTTTTTTTGTAAGATTAGGGTTACTAGTTCTCTTCTTTCGTTATTAAAGTTTCAAACTTTTAGGAATCAATTTACTCAAAATGATACTTTCTTTCAGTTTACCTAAGAAATTAGATAAAAAGTTTTGATTTTTTTGGGAACTTTTAGCATTGGTTTTGGTATAATCCTCTTACGGAAAGATTGATTTTTTTTTTAGTTTCCTGATTAGGATATGGTATAGAATCATAGAATATAGTTATCTCGGTATAGTTGTTACTTGTTAGGATTAAAGAATCTAATCTGATACTCAAATGATTGTACTATATCTCTTAAGTTGTGTATATCCTGTTTTTTGCACCAAAAAAAAAAGTGTATATCCTGTTTTAAGATAATCATTGAGTATGTTAGGATTAAAGAATCTAATCTTATACTCAAATGATTTGTATATAAATCTCCTACAAGTTGTGTATATACTCAAATGATATGATCAAAAAAGTTCAAGATCTTGTAGGCTATGATCTTGCTTGTTATTGACTTCGTTGTTGCTTTTATTCTCAGAGGGATCAAAAATGGGGAGAAACCTGGGTTCAGCATTTAGACAAGAGTTGGCTAATCTCGACAAAGATCCAGATACTTACAAGACTGCAATGAGCAACTTGAGAACCATTGTGAAAGACTTGGATTCAAAAGTGATACATGCGTTTCTCACTCAAGTCTCTGAAACAAAAGAGATCGGTTCTGACTCTGGCGGTGGCTACACGGTCTCTCTCTTTGAAGACCTCGCACGTGCTCACGGAGTCAAAATCTCTCCCCACGTGGAAACGATCATGCTGGTTATTGTAAGGACGTTGAGCTCTTGTGGAGGTTCCTTAAGTGTCCAACAGGCTTGCTCAAAAGCTGTAGCTGCTATTGCTAGATACGGGATCGATCCTGCAACGGCGGAAGATAAGAAAAGAAATGTGATCCATTCTCTCTGCAAACCGCTCTCTGACTCTCTTATAGACTCACACCATCAGCAGCATCTTGCTTTGGGGTCTGCTCTCTGCTTGAAGTCGCTTGTGGACTGCGATAGCTGGCGTTACGCTTCTAACGAGATGGTTAACAGCGTTTGTCAGAGCTTGGCTGTTGCTCTTGAAGCCACTTCGAGCGAAGCCGAGTCTCATCTGGCGCTTGTGATAGCTCTCGCTAAGCGCAATGCCTTTATTGTGGAGGCGTACGCGAGGCTTTTGGTGAAGTCTGGTCTTAGGATTCTGGAGTTGGGCGTTGTGGAGGGTGATGCTCAGAAACGGGTTTTGGCAGTGCAGATGCTTAACTTTTTGATGAAGTATCTGAATCCCAAGAGTATATCTTCTGAGGTGGAACTTGTGTTGCAAGAGATGGAGAAACACATGGAAGATGAGGTGTATTTCGTCAGAATGGCTGTTCATGATACCTTGGGAACAGCAGAGAGATTGATAAGAGAGGCAGATTCATCAGTGAAGTCTACTACACCGAGTCTGAGATCACGTAACAGGAGTTATGTAAACGATCAAGAAGATGACTATAACCAAGAAACCGGTTCAAGAAATCAGGTACAGACATAAAAAGACTATATCTCTTGTGTGTTTCTTCTTTATGTAAGTTTTATTGTGTTCTGCTACTTTGGTTTCAGATTCAGTTCTCTGGTGATGAAGATGATAACATGGAGTCAGTTTGTTTCCATCAGAGGAACAGAAGCTCTGAGTTTAACGAATCGGTTTGCTCTAGGACCAATCGCCCAAGAAGTTCAAGGCGAAACAGGAGGAAGAGACAGTCAGAACGTAGCAGGCACGGTTTCACGCAAGATTCATTTACTGTACTGCTGGAGAACAGAGAGCAGCTACGACAGTACAGCGAGAGCTCATCATCATCGTCACCGATACATGAGAGATCCGGTACCACTACTCCAACAGAAGACATCTGTGAGAAACTAAAGATAGATTTGGAGTCTGAGGCCAAAGTGAAGAGAGAAGAGATTGTAACAGAGTCAACAAGACGGGACAGGAGCAAGAAAAGTGTGTTGAGATGGGGTTTGAGTTTCTTCTCAGTTGTACTTGCAGGGCTTGCTTCCTTCATGTGGGTGCATTTGCAAGATGATGTTATGATGCCTCATCTTGTTCCTACTTGAAGCATCAGGGGTGGAACATAGAAAGCTTAGAACTTACGTTTGTGAACAAGTTTACTAACCCATACCGGTTTGTGATTTCAATTACAGTTTCTTAAGAATTATGAACCGAACCGGTTTACATTTTTGGTTATATGTGATAATCAGACGGCCGGCCATTTTTAAAGTCAACGTTTTCTTATTAGATATACAAGTAAATCATTACTCTCTTGATCTGGTTAAGTCTCTGTGATCTATACATCTTCTCTCTAATGGATCTTTACCTTCTCCTTGTGATAGTTGCTACTGCCATCTTTACGCTTTTGTGTAGTAGAATATTTTCTTTTGTTTATGGAAAGTTCAGAGTCCAAGAAAACAAAATAATTGCTTATTCTCCTCCTTCTTCATCATCTCCACCATCTCCCCAGTCGTCTTTGCCTATACACGATGTCTTCCCGAGTTTCCACGGAGCAGATGTCCGTATATCCTTTCTCAGCCATCTTCTCAAGGAGTGTAGGAGCAAAGGAATCAACCTGTTCATTGATAACAAGATCATTAGAGGAGAGTTTATCGGCCATGAGCTCAAGAAGGCAATCAAAGGATCAAGAATTGCGATTGTGTTGCTCTCGAGAAGATACGCTTCTTCCTCTTGGTGTCTTGACGAGTTAGTGGAGATTATGAAGTGTAAAGAAGAGTCAGGTCAAACGGTGATTCCTGTTTTCTATAAAGTGGATCCAACTGATGTCAAGAAGCAGGCCGGTGAGTTTGGGAAAGTCTTCAAAAAAACTTGTAAAGGTAAAACAAACGAGGTTATTAGGAAATGGAGTCAAGCTTTGGCACAAGTGGCCACACTCGCTGGTTACCACTCTAAGAACTGGTTCGTCTTTATAATCTTTCCAAACACAAATTAAACTATAAATGAATGTTGACTTTGAACAATTTTAATTGACTTTGATATATTTTGAATATGTTGTATAAGGGATAATGAGGCAAAAATGATAGAAGATGTTGTCACTGAGGTTGCAAAGAAGTTGTTTAACTCCACTCCGTCAAGAGATTTCGACGAACTCATTGGGATGGAAGCTCATATGAACAAGATTTCGCCGGTTTTACGCACAGATTTGGATGAAGTGAGGATGATAGGGATTTGGGGTCCGGCTGGGATTGGCAAGACCACCATTGCTAGGTGTCTGTTCAATCAACTATCCCATACTTTTCAATACAGTGTCTTTCTGATGAATGTCAAAGCAATGTGTACTCCACCGGTTTGTTCAGACGACTACAATGTGAAGTTGCATTTGCAGCAAAAGCTTTTGTCTCAACTACTCAACCAGAAGGAAGATTTCGAGATCGCTCACTTGGGAGCTGCACAAGAAAGACTGAATGACAAGAAAGTTCTTGTTGTTCTTGATAACGTTGATCGGTTAGTACAACTAGAAGCCTTGGCCAAAGAAACTAGGTGGTTTGGTGATGGAAGTCGGATTATCATTACGACGCAAGACCGAAAGATTCTGAAGGCACATGGGATCACTGATATTTACAAGGTTGGTTTTCCATCAACTTGTGAGGCTATTCAAATGTTTTGTATGTATGCTTTTGGTCAAAAGTCCCCTGAAGATGGTTTTGAGAACCTTGTAAGGGAAGTTACAGATCTTGCCGGTAAACTCCCTTTGGGACTAAGGGTTATGGGATCTTATTTTCGTGGAATGCCAAAGGAGGAGTGGGAAGACGCACTACCAGAGCTAAGGATGTGCCTTGATGGAGAAATTGAGAACATTTTGATGTTCGGTTATAACGCACTATCTCATGTAAATAAAGATTTGTTTCTTCATATAGCCTGCTTTTTCAACCTTGAAAGGACAGAGAAAGTGGTAGAGCATCTTTCAAAGAGATTTTCTGATGTGAGGCGAAGGCTTAACGTTTTAGCGGACAAGTCTCTCATCTCTTTCGAAAGGGAATATGTGACTATGCATGATCTGCTAGCCCAGCTGGGTAGAGATATTGTCCTCAAACAGTCTACTGAGCCTGGACAACGCAAGTTTCTGTTCGATAAAGGAGATACTTGTGAACTACTGGCTGATGATGCAGCGGTAAGTTTTGCTATTAGTGTTTCATTGCAGTACTGCTTGTTACCAACTGAGTCTGTTTGATAAACTGCAATCATCTATACCTTATTTTTGGCTCTGTTTTCAGGGTAGTAGAAGTGTTATTGGCAGAATGTTCCGTGGAGATGAAATAAATGTTAGTGAGAGAGCCTTTGAAGGAATGTCTAATCTCCAGTTCTTAAGATTAAGAGCGGAACGTGATGCTGGAGGAGATGCATTTCATCTATTTGCTGCACCAAGATATTTATCTCATAAACTTAGATTACTAGATTGGAGATGCTTTCCGATGACATGTTTGAATTGTATTCCCAACCCAGAGTTCCTAGTGGAACTAATCATGGTTTTTAGCAGACTTCAGAAGTTGTGGGAAGGAACTACAGTAAGTAACATAAAAATTATCATATGTTTTGAACAAAGTTGTTATCATTAATATTTGATCAGATTTGTTCAGCTATGTAAATTGAAAAAACTAGACTAATAGCATGTAACAAATGTGTTCTTGTTGATTTTTGTCTGTCAGCTGCTTAGCAATCTCAAGTGGGTGGATTTGAGTGATTCAAAAAACTTGAAGGATGTTTCTAGTCTCTCAACTGCCACTAATCTAGAAGAGCTAAGTCTCAAAGGATGTTCAAGTTTGGTGGAGCTTCCATCTTCTATTGGAAATGGCATTCATCTCAAAAGATTGGATCTCACAGGGTGTTCAAGTTTGGTAGAGCTCCCTTCCTCTGTTAGTGCCACTAATCTCAAAGAGTTAGATCTCAAAGGATGTTCAAGTTTGGTGGAGCTCCCACTTTTTATTGGAAATGCCATAAGATACGTAGAGAAATTGGATTTTAGTGGTTGCTCGAGTTTAGTGGGAATCCCTTCCTCTATTGAAAACGCCACTAGTCTCAGGGAATTGAGTTTTAGTGGTTGCTCAAGTTTAGTGGGAGTCCCTTCCTCTATTGGAAATGCCATAAGAAACGTAGAGAAATTGAATTTTAATGATTGCTCAAGTTTAGTGGGAGTCCCTTCCTCTATTGGAAACGCCACTAATCTCAAGATATTAAATTTTAGTGGTTGCTTAAGTTTAGTGGGAGTCCCTTCCTCTATTGGAAACGCCACTAATCTCAAGATATTAAATTTTAGTGGTTGCTTAAGTTTAGTGGGAATCCCTTCCTCTATTGGAAACGCCACTAGTCTCAAGGAATTGGCTTTTAGAAGATGCTCAAGTTTAGTGAGAGTCCCTTCCTCTATTGGAAACCTCCATAAACTAGAATCGTTGTTTTTGAGTGGATGTCGTAAGCTGGAGGTTCTTCCCGTCAACATCAACATGAAATCTCTGAGTTTACTTGATCTCACTGATTGCTCCTTGATGAAACGTTTTCCTGAGATCTCCACGAACATCAAATCTATGTATCTCGCTGGAACTGCGATTAAAGAAGTGCCTTCATCGATCAGGTTGTGGCCTCGTCTTGATGTCTTGTATATGTCATACAGCGAGAACCTCAAGGAGTTCCCTCATGTTCTTGAAACCATGACAGGTCTGTTCATGAGCAACACAAAAGTACAAGAGATTTCTCCTTGGATCAATAGAATCTCTCGTCTTCGTCGACTTGTACTCAAGGGATGCAAAGAGCTCTTGTCAATACCACAGCTTCCAAGTTCCTTATCAGAGATAGACGCAGAAGATTGTGAGTCTCTGGAGAGACTAGACTGCTCCTGCTTTCTTAATCAAAAGATTGATCTCAACTTCGCCAACTGCTTCAAACTGAATAAAGAAGCCAGAGATGTCATCATCAAGTCATCGACTAAATATAATGTTACGATCTTACCCGGGAAAGAAATGCCTAACTACTTCAATTATCAAGCTAATGGAGGTTCCCTAGTAATGAAGTTGAACGAAAGGCCTTCACCTTCATCTATGATATGGAAGGCTTGCATCTTGCTGGTCTGTAAAAATGAGGTTGAAGCTGCTAAAGGAGAAGATGTGGTCGTACATCATGGGATCAAACAGAATAATAGCCTTGTCTTGTGCAGTCTAAGTTCCCACATTCTGTATCGTCCTTTAACGGAACATCTGTACATCTTTGAATTCAAAACAGACGTGACTTCAGACGAACTTTGCTTTGAGTTTGGGGTCGACAAAGAAGAATGGATGATAAAAGAATGTGGAGTGCACTACCTTAATACCAGTTGATGGGTTAATAAATGTAATGTTGTGTTTTTTTTTTTTTTTGTGTATGATTATCAATCATCCTTTTGCGGTGGGTAATGAGCTCGCACTTAAACTCTATGAATAAACGAGGAACCAATTCTCTCATACATTTTGGTTATCTTTCTAACAGAGCATCAAATCAGAATCACTATCTGGTTATTATTGTTATATCATCATCTCGATAACCGACAACCTAACCACACACACATCTGCAAACATATCATCATCAGTAAGCTTCAAAAGAACAGCAAGCAAGGAGGCTGCTAAAAAAGACCAATCCTTTTACACATATCCACCACTAACAGCAATGATCTGCCCGTTGATCCGTTCACGACCATCGCTAGCCAAGAACCCAACAAGAGGCACCACATCTTTGACTTCGCCGACCCTCCCAAAAGGATTCTCTGCAGCTATCTTCTCCAACAACCTCCGAGCTCTTTCCTTCAAAGAACATCTCAGTGGCGATGGGTCTCGGAGCTGCGCAGTTTGCAGTGATCCCTGTTCCTTTGAGCTCTTTCGCAAGAATCTTGACCATCGTTTCCACAGCTGCTTTGAAGCTGCATAGGCGCCGAATCCAGGCTTCAACCCTCGGGTCATGGAAGATGTGAGGAGTATGATCCGACCACCACCTCCCTGTTTGAGCCTGTTAGCAGCTTCGTTGCTGCAAAGAAACGCTCCTTTTATGTTGACACTACACTCCACAAAAAACAAACAAAGAGAGAGTGGTTAAGAACACAAGTAGCAGCCGATGAAAGCATTCACCTTTGATTCGAAATTAAACATACACATCTCAAGAGATTGATAAGAGAGGCATCACATAACAGGAGTTATGTAAAGGACCAAGAAGATGATGGTGTGTCGGGCTCTCCTTTGGTGGTGACTTATGGTGTTGAAGATGATGGTAACATGGAGTTTAACGAATCCGTTTGCTCTAGGACCAGTCGACCAAGAAGTTCAAGACGAAACAGAAAGAAGAAGAAACGGTCAGAACGTAGCAGGCACGGTTTCACGCAAGATTCATTCACTGTACTGCTGGAGAACAGAGAGCAGCTACGACAGTACAGTGAGAGCTCATCATCATCACCAATTCATGAGAGATCTGGTACTACTACTCCAACAGA
Source organism: Raphanus sativus (assembly GCF_000801105.2). NCBI lineage: Eukaryota > Viridiplantae > Streptophyta > Magnoliopsida > Brassicales > Brassicaceae > Raphanus > Raphanus sativus. The sequence goes on from NC_079516.1 coordinate 2,771,196, forward strand.
AGACATCTGTGAGAAACTAAAGATAGATTTGGAGTCTGAGGCCAAAGTGAAGAGAGAAGAGATTGTAACAGAGTCAACAAGACGGGACAGGAGCAAGAAAAGTGTGTTGAGCTGGGGTTTGAGTTTCTTCTCACTTGTGGTTGCAGGGCTTGCTTCCTTCATGTGGGTGCAACTGGGAGATGATATGATGATGCCTCCTCATCTTGCTCCTACTTGAAGCGCAAGTGAGGAGCATAGAAAGCTTAGAACTTACTTAGGTTCAAATTGTATGTTCTATTGTTCGAATAGTCATTTTTATTTTTACCGAAAAAGAACTCGTTACTATTCTTCAAAACCAGATAGTACGTATCAAAACAGTCGAACCGAATCGAAGTCTTAACATTGACTAATATAAAAAAAAAAGACTTTCGCAATAATCCAATTTAGCTAAACCGGGAAATTTTAAGCCCGAACAAACCAACATTGCAAACCAAAAGGCAAAACCTTAAGCTGGTGTTGTGTACACAAGATCACAACCTCATACTGAGACATACCAAAATTTTCCCAGAATTTAAAAAAATGGTTACAGAAAAAGAGTTTCACTACGAGGTACTTGTTGGTTCTACAGCTTAGTCTTCCTCTGCGCCTGCACCGGCTGCTTGTGCAGCGTCTCTCCTTGGCCCACCTGCTTGTTTCGCCATTATAATCTGCATATTTTACATACACCCAGACAAGAGTATAAATATGTAGGCTTTTACTCTACTCATTGAGTAACGATGCAGATACTATCAGGTGAGCATACCTGGTCTACGCGAAGCACCGTGCATGCAGCATCGGAAGCATACTTCAGAGCAAATAACCTGCACAGAGACTTAGTGCCTTAGTTACAAAGATATAAGAAACAGTACAAAAAATTTTACTTCAGTTTATCGTGAGTGGAAAGGAAACACTATATGATAGAAGGATCTTAATGGTTGAGAGACAGAGTGAAACATACTTGGTTGCAAAAAGATCCCACACTTTTGTATCTGAGACATCCTTACAAGCACCTTCCTCCAAGTCGATGCCTAGCTTTGTGTTTCCAGATCCGTGTCCGGTGTACAGAGAGGCAATGATTTCCATCGCATTGAGGCCAGCGTTGTCTGCAAGGGTTTTGGGTACAAACTCGAAGCTCTCTGCGTATTTGGTGATGGCATATTTGTCTAACCTGAAAGATCAAAGTAAATCCCCAATTTTCAGCAACCAAAACCATGCCGTTTTGTATAAGAAGATATCCCTTACACATGATATTCTACATATGCTTAAAAGAACTTACCCTGTTTCTGCATTGGCATATTCCTTCAATCTCTGTGCCAGTTCAATTTCAGTAGCTGCAGCCCCAGGAACGATACGGCTGTCTCTGCACATAGCCTAAGAAAGAATTATAGAGTAAGTAATGGCAAAAGTCAAGACAAGTACAAAATATTTAGAGCAAAGAAAAATGGACAGTGGAAAATGACAGCATAGATTACCTTGTATGTATTAACTCCATCATCAACAGCTCTTTCAAGGTCGTCCAAGATGCTATCCGTGCTTCCACGCAAAACAACTGTAGAGATTGAGTTACCACCTTGCTCGTTTCTTGCAATAGTTACCTACATACATCAAGACCGAAAATTGCTTATCAATGAAAGGAAAATTTAATCAACCAGACGGAAAGTAACCGGTTTGAAAGGAGAAAAGGAGTACTCACTGTCACACCACCAATCTCCTCGACTGATATGGAATCAACGTAACCCAGATCATCAGGGCTTGGTCGGCTCAGTTTCAACTGTTTGATAATTATAAAGTATTAAAGATATAACACCATTAGATAATTATAAAGAATGTGAATGAATACCACTTACATGAGCGACAGCCCCAGCTGTACGGCAGAAACGCCTGAGTTCAAACTTTGAGCTAATTTTCAAGACCATTATCCTGCCAAGAAAGAACGTTCATATTAGAAATGACATTAAGAAGATATTAGGATTAAGAAGATATTAGGTTTTCACATACTTGTAGCGCTCACAGAAATGCAAAGCCATTTCTCCAACTGATCCACCACTAACAATTACTTTAGCTCCTGATTCAGCAACAGCTTTAATCAGCTCCTCGACTTTAGCTTCCTCTGTCTTTGCATAGTTCTCTAGCTAGAGAACCAAAGAAACAAACAAATGCGTTATAATATGGTTAACAACACACAACCATACTTCAGAACACAGATTATTTATCCTCAGCTTTTTTACCCTATTACATAGATTGAAAGCGCCTGGTGGAGAAAAAAACTAACCTGCTCAGCGCTATGGATCAAGACAGTTCCTTTAGTCTCTGTTGCAGTAGTATCAACGCCCCCAGCAAACACAGCAACCTGAAGAAGTTACAAAAAGGGTTCGTGAACATTCAGCTATCGAAACCAGGAAAGACATAAACACAAAGCTATAATTCTTAAGGGGCATAAATCCGATCAAAATAATGGACAACAAAGTACAAACAATCTCCTCACCTTTGCCTTCTCCATTCGCTTAATGCTCCCAACAGCATCACTTTTCAAAACCATGCCACGGACAATGCAAGAGTTGTGCAATCCTCCTCCAAGAAGCTTGGCAACACGGACGTTATCCACATTGAAGTTCGTTGGATTTTTGGGACAGACTTGAATACAAGCCTGAACAACAACAAAAAAACAAAACAAGTAAAACTCATCAGCTTAAAAAAAAATTAAACTTTAGTAGATAAGACAATGAAGCAAAAAAAAAAAACACTCACATCAGCAACTAAGGAACACAAAATCTCCTCTTGACCAAACTGCTTGCTAGCAACAGCAGCTCTCATCCTCGAAACAACTTCATCTTTGCTACGCACATCCATCGTCTCAGAACCACTCTCAACCAATTGCTCAAGAATCTCAACAACCTGCATAAATACATTACTTAGACAATCAAAATAGAAACAAAAACACCAACAATAAAGTCACAAACCCCAACCTTAACGATAGCTTTGTTATATCCACTGATAATCTCACTCGGATGCAACCCCATCCTAATAAGCTCCTCAGCATTCTGCAAAAGCTCCCCAGCAAAGGAGATCGTCAGATTAGCTCCGTCCCCGATCTCTTCTTGCTGAGCCTTGGCAGCTAGAACAAGAATCTTCGCGGCAGGGTGCTGAATCTCGAGCTCGTTCACAATCGTCGCAGCGTCGTTCGTGACAAAGAGCTTATCTAAATGGTTTATAACCATCTTGTTCATCCCTAAACAAACAAAAGAGGAGCCCTATCATCAGATCCACACTAACTCACTAAACCGTAAGCAGATCCAATCACTATAGATTCTACTCGCGGATCTCGAGAGAAAAAAATGAATCGAGGAAGCGATTAACGAACCGTTGGGGCCGAGAGAGGTGCGGGTGATGGTGGAGAGCTCCTTGCAAGCTTCGATGTTTTTGATGACGGCTTCGTCTAGACCCGAGAGGTGTCTGTAGCCTTCCTTGAGCATCGATTGGATACCGTACGGCTGCATCTTTCTCCGATTAAGATCTGTAAGCTTTAGCTCGTCCCTTACTAAAGATCGAAGCGAACAATCTCTCTCTCTGTTATAGTTTGTAGAGTGTTAAAGAGTGTAGAAATGGCTGTGGATTGACCTAGAAACCTTTCGAGGTTTTTGAAGTACTGTTTTCTTCGTTAGTTTGGACGCTTAAACGCCGTCGTTTGAAGCTTACCCGGCCGTAATTTTGCCAAACCTCGGGGGTTTGATGCGCGAGTCTTGAATTTTGAGGGATGCAATTAGGAATATACGGAACTTCAGGGACCAGTCTGGGTCAATGCGATAATTGTAAATCTTGAGTGACGAAATTAGGATTTTACGGAAGTATAGGGACCACGAGAGAGAAATGTGTTTTTTTATCAAAAAAAAAAAGAGAAGAGAAATATGTTTTAAATATCTATTTCAAAGGTGAAACTAGATTTTGGGGTTTTTTTCATTTTATAAATTTATAACTAATACTTTTAAGTACAAGATTTACATTTTAATAGTTATATTTCATATAATATAACTTTATATCTTATTTTCTGAATACTAATTATACTTTTGTTTTAATAGATTAGAAAACTTTTTTTTTGTAGTAATATCCATTTAGAAAAATAAAAAATTCAAAATGAAACCAAAATAATTTTTACAATCTTGCATGTAAATCTCTTTTAAATAATTCACTGGCTGTTAGAATTATAATTTCTCTAAATAAAAAAAAAAGAAAGAAAAAACTAGTAAATAATTTTTTTGGAACTAATAAGTAAATAAAACCAAGAATCTTATCAGATGAATCTCTGAAGGGAAGAAGAACAAATCATGAGTTTTGTTTTATCAGATGTGCGTCCTCCTTATACAAAGGAACAAAACACAATGTAACCTTGTCTAGAAAAAAGCATAGAAAACCACATATAATGGTGTATTAGGTTCTCCAAAGCCTGAAGATTAAAAAAAAAACATAATTCAAACTGTTTTTCAATTAAAAAGTCATCATCTTTCCTCCCATTGACTTCAGTGAATCGTTTCCACAGAAGCTCCATCAAGGACCTGTACAAGAAACAATCAGAATCAGTGTAACCTCCAGAAGACGTTGAAGGGTTTTTGATGCAGGGTTTGAACAAGTGTAAACCTGTTTCTTCTGCTTGATCTTCTTATCTCTGATTATCTTCTGCCTAGTCTCGTAAAACTTGAAATCATCAAGTATACATGTCTTGCTCATATACTCCTTGAAGATCTTTATGATTCTGGTTCCATCTTCCAGCTTAACCTACAAAAAAGCCATAGACGTTTGATAATAAGAATACATTCAATTCAAACATGGTCCGAGAGAGGTTTAACAAAAACCTCTTGAGTGTCTCTGCTGTTAGTGACAGGCTTGTTCTCGTTATTCGCAAGCGTAATGTGCCTCATTAGACTGTTTGGTACGTCTTTGATGATATGCCACTTTACAGGGAAGCAACCAATCCATTTATCTTGCTGCCAATACTCCATTGTCTTGTTGAAATCAACAGGACCTGTCATCTCCGCAACACCAACAAACTGCCCACTTGCATTCACCTGAAAAGACAAAAAAAAAACAATCAGCAGGCGAATCACTTAAATGTAAAATCTATGAGAAGTCTCTTTCAATACTAACCGAGAACAGAAGATACACAGGACAATCTGGAGAGCTCTCTTGATACGCAGCATTCAACTTCTTGTTACCAGTTGGCGTGCTCGACCACACACCATACTTTATACTGTTGTGAACATCGTCTTCGCTGTACGACTTGATCACAAAGAACTTTGCTTTGGTGAATGTCTCAGGGAAACTCTCACCATTGTAGCGCTGGAGATCTTCCACTGTGGAGTTAAGACCTTGTGGAGTTTTTGAATCACTGCTCCTTGGTCCTCTGCAAAGCTCGTTGAGCCTATCTGCTTTCTCTTCGCTGTAGCCACCACGCCCGTAGTTGAAGCTTCTGGTCTTTTTATAACCATCAACAGGGTACCATCCTCTCCCGAGCTTCCAGGAATCATAACCAAACGTTCCGTAAGCATGACCAGAGTCTATTACATTCCCGTATAGTCCATACAGTCCATTGTTGGAATACATATGATCATTATATCCGAATTGGTCAAAGCTCAATGCATCTTGTGAACTGTGTGGATTCTGTAAGAAAGGAACATCAGATTAAGTCCCAACCTTAAAAGAAGAAGAAACCAAAAAAATACATTCTACATAGAAAGAGAGGTGAGAGATAATAAGGTGTGATGAAACAGAACAAACATACCATGAGATGTGAAAAGGTGTTTGAACTGCTGTTGTGGCCATAACCAAAGTTCTGATCCTGGTAGCCACCGGATGGATGGTTTGATGGGTAGTAACCCCACGGGTATGAACCAAACAGGTCTCCACCATTTGGAAGGTTAGGCCTTCTTTCGCTTCCATGGAGAGATGGAGCAGTGAATGCACCAGAAGGTACATGTCCATACTGGTGCTGAAGAGAACCCTTTTGTCACAATAAAAACATAATCAATCAGTACACAGAAACGCACAATTTTAAGTTGAAAGACTTTTCATTTCAGTAAAAGAGGAAGCAAAGTACCTTGTAACGGTTCCTAGTGGGTTCATCTCCATTTGAACCTAAAGACAACTCCTGAAACAAATCTGCTGTTTCTGCAACAACCATATTATACACAAACCCAACTCAGTATTTCTAATAAACAAAACCTCAAAATCAAATTGCATAGTCTGAACAAGACAAAACACTGATGAAAGGAGATTAAAAAAAAACATGTGATTTAACTAACTTATCATCTCCGGACACAATCTAAAAAAAAAGATGCTGACCATACAATCCACAAGGTTGTTCACAATCAATAGCAAAGGAAGGTTCTATGATATACCAAAAGAAATGAACTTTGAGTGGAAATGAACATACCCAGAAGAGGGAAGCTAGTGGCGAGGCTATCGGAAGAAGAAGCGGTTCCAGCCATGTCTAGAGAGAGTATCGAGAAAAAAAAAGGTGGAAGCTTTAAGAGGAGTAGAGCGCTAGGGAGACGTCTATCGGAGAACGCAACCTCGAAAAACCCAGAGAGGCTTCGTTGAGAGGGGGAGGGGGGTTTATAGAAGAAGTTGTTTGTTTCTTCGTCTTCTCCAAGGCGGTGTGATATATCCTTTTGGTTAAAGAGAGAAATGCTGAGAGGGTAATAAAAGTAGTAATTAACCAGGAATTCTAAGCGACAAAAAACCAGAACTAACCAATAAAAAAAAAGATAAGGCTCTTCTTCTTAATGACACACGAGAATATTCTGATTTCTGAACATTACTATTGATTGTTTTTAATTTAAATTTAGAAAACAATTTTGAAGTTGACAAAAAAAAACAATTTTGAAAATTCTATTTTTTTATTAGGATGACAGATTTATTTTATTAAGTATATTTTTGTGATCCCGGTACCTAGAGGTTTTCGAATAAAATCCGACTAACTTCTAATGACCGTCCACCTAAATTAAGTTGGAGAATCCGTCGGAAACATACACGAAACTGTTTTTTTTTTTAATCGACAGTGATCGAAGTTCGAACTTAAATAGTGAAATTCATAGCCGTTAATATTTTACCTCCAGACCACAAAACGCCTGATTATTACTTTTATTATGTTATTTTCTCTTATTAAAGATAAAATGATACGTATGTGTTACATTCTAGAAATCAGTATATGCCTAAATCAAATCTAAACAAGAAAAATCAGATTTAAAAAATTGCTATAAAACAATTTCTAGTGAATCACTCTAATTTTTTTTTTTAAAATAATAATTATATAATAAAATTGAATTATACTTTAGTATAATTTTCTTCTGTGAAAATAAATTAATAAACAAAAAAATGAATTACTGTTTGTGGAATAAATCCTTTTCTATGAAGTACGCATGAGATTAGATTAAGTTTTTCTATTCCGAACTATATTTTAAAACGAAAAAAACAAAATGGTCTAAATATCCACCTAATCAATCAATCTAATATAAAGTGTTTAACCAGTGCCTAGTGAGTATTTATAATTATGTTTTCCTAATAATTAACTGCCAATATTTAACATATAGATATCTGTAAAAACATATTAGATTGTAACTGCCACTACATCACTACACGTTTTAAGATTATCACGAAAACAACATCTGTTTTTGAATATTTAAAAAATCAAACACACGCACAAATATATTAATATGCTATACAAATTCTTATATAAAATTATGGTTTTATGGTATGTGTTATAATTTATCATAACTGTATATATATATATATATATACATATATATTTATATGTATATTATTTATAGTTTGTATTGCAATATTTTTAATAAACTAAAAAATTAGTATATTTAAAATTTAAAATAAATCTTCAATTTGTATTCATAAATTTATGATTAGAAAGCTAATAATAAAATAGTAATAATTAATTTCAGACATATTTACAGAAAAAATACAAAACAACACTATATATGCGCTTCAAGTACAGATCAAGATCTAATATAGGTCTAACATTTTACCGGACCCGAAAAACCAAACTAGAATGGATCCAAAAATACAGGTTCAGATTCAAGTTTATGCTAAAATATTTATTGGATCTTTTTTTATGGGGACCCACAAGTCTCGGTTTGGATCTACGTCCTACAAGAGACCCAATCAGGTATTCGAAATACTCAAAAATTATTATATATTAGGTAAATTTGGATGATTGTGTGTATTTTAGATATTTCAGATATTTTTTTAAATAACGGATTCAGGTTTTTGGGTATAATTTCAGGTTTCGGGTAAATTTTAGATTTCCAAAAAATATAATTTGGGTGTTCGGGTAAATTTGAGATACCTTTCGAGTTTTCGGATCTGATTTTGTGTAAGTTTCAGATATATTTTCTCCAGGTATTTTTAGGATTTGCAGGTACTTTTTGAGTTTTCAAATTCAGTTTGGATATGTCAGGTTTTTTTCGGGTCCTATATACCCAAATCAACCCGAATCTGAAATAAAACTGAAATTACGAGTGTTTTACGTATATTAGAATTATATACTTGAACCGACAAGAGTTCGACAAGATCCTGGCCGAGCAGACCTGAAAAACTATAGATATCTATATGGATCTAAATTTTCAGGAACCGAAAGATGCGGACCCAATAAGACCTGATCTGAGGACCGGATGCCTAGGCCTAATCTGAATAGATAAATATGATTAAAAAAAATGGATTTATAATTATAAAGAAACGAGTATATGCCGGCCAACTTTAAATTACTATTATTTCTACAGTAAATCAAATAGGTTTTGATTAAGATTTATACACATATATGACTACAAAAAATATGATTAAGAAAAAAAACATAAGTATTACAATTAAATATCTAGAAAAAGTTAAACAAAAAATGTACATGTCCTTTTGAAAGGGTGGGTCAGAATCTAGATTCTGAAGACCCGAATGTTCTCAAATATTTAAAAAAATAGTTTCATTTAAAATAAAAAATCATATAAACTTTTTAAAATACACAAAAACAGATTTTATCAATACATAACGGGTCTATGACAAAAAAATAGTTTAAAAATATTAAACTTTTTCTTTAAATTAAAATACTAAAAATAAAATCATTGTGAAATAATTCACAAGTTTAACAGCAGGTTAATAAACAAAAATCATAAAATACGAATCAGAATTATTTGGAGTCTTCAAAATTTTGATCATATTTAAAATAACAAAAATTATTCATACAATAATTTTAGATAAATTTCATAAAATTCTTAACAAAATATAATTTATCAAGTATAAAAATATTGATGACATAAAATTAATATTTTCAACAAAAATATACCCGCCCTCTGAAGGGCGGGTCAGAATCTAGTTTTTCCTTAAAACAAAACACACTACCTTATGGATGCCCCTCATGTTTTGCTTAAATCCGACACCTCTAAGACTTTTGGTTAAGAGCAATTATCATGAATTCCATTTGTTTAGGATGTACTATTACTGCGGATGGCTTGTAACATGTAACGTATACACAAGTTACAACTGTAAGTGGTGTTTGAATTTGAGAAAGTAAAAGAAATCTATTTCTAATAGCTGGTGTGATCATGCCAATGAAAAACAAAAGTTTACAGCTAAAAACTATATAGCAATTAGCAGTTTGATACTCGTAGTATAAAATATTCATATGTATAAATTTAATATCATTGTGATTGTTTGTGAGGTCGGTCCTCTAGCTAGCAAAATGGTAATAATGTGACTTTCATTCAAACCTTCGAGAGACAAACAGTTAACCTTGACACGAGTCTCTGAAGCTTGGCGACCAAATCCTTATTCTCTCATTTTCGGCTTCATCAAGCGAGACACTCAGCATATGACCAAATAAGCACCTACAACAAGGTCATAACGCAGAATGAAACTGCATAAAAAGCACGAACCCCGTTTGTTAATGCTAATTACTCCATCTTTTTACATATGTGATGCACTCCATGAACTATTTGGTTCACCAAAACTATCAGTGTCATGTTCCATCCGCACAAAATGCATTGTAAAGTGGTCGTTTTTACTTTATTCTAGCCTATAATGCAAAGCCATATCTATAGACACCTCTCTGTTTCATACAAATGAAAATGTTGTATGAATGGTTTAAAGGAACCTAAATTTTGCATCTCACATCATCCATATTTTATACTTCTCATCTTATAATTAGATCCAAATTCCATTCACTGAACCCGAGCTTCTTTTTTTGGAAAGTACCAACATCCACCTCCCCTTTTTCATTTTTATTTCTCCTTTTCGAGATGTCTGATGAAGGCATGAAGCTTCCATGCAAAATGCAATCAATTGGCAAAACTTCAGCTAACAGGTTAATGGTCTCTTTGCTATTCTTCTTAGGCATAATATTTCTTATAGTTGCTACAATAAGTTTCAGTAGAAAAATAATCATGATTTGTGATTTCCAGACAATTGTGCTTTGTGCAAGCTAGTGTTGTGAGTCTTATGACTATCCATTCACGTTTAGAACAAACATGGTTAACATTTTATAACTAAAAGTCAATGATACTAAACTAACTATGTCAAGACTAGATTAAATAACAAAAGCTTTAGGTTTAATAAATAGTTAGCTAGCTTCATTTTTGATGATCCTGCTCAAGACCATTTAGGTTCACATGGCACAACAGCTTGTTTGTGCTAAAAAAACCGAGAAAAGACACTGGACTCTGCTCTTGATCTACATCTTCCTTGCACTCTTGTTCCTTCTTACTTAGGCTTCTCCCCTGAGATCCACAGAAACAAATACTGAAGCTAAGAGAGATGGTAAAAAGTAGATTACTAAGTTATTAGACAAAGAATATGGTTAACTACTTTGCTCCTTTAATAGCTTGTACCAACGGCTAACCAATAATCACTAACCAATCATTTTAACAAAAGCCAAAAAAAAATTTGTAACACAAAAGCCACTTATCTCAGACAAACCTTTAACTAACATCGGAGATAGCTCATCAGAGTTTTGCTTTTCACAGCTTACCATGAAGTTGCTTTAAACTCAGACTCTGACATTTTCAAGCTCTATGCCACGATCTCTTGCACATGGCTCCATCTGGCGTATCTGTTCTTTCAGAGCCACTTGTTGCCTCTTCAGCTCAAGAATCTTTGTGTTGTATATCACCAAACTCTTGTTTCATAGCCATTAGATTTGGTCTTATCACAGTAATCTCACTCGGAAACTGTAGCCAAGCAGTGATCCCTTGCACCACCATTGTTACAGCTTCGTAATTATTATCTAACCACATAGAAACTAACAGTGATACTGTGTGATTAGAGGATGCTTTTGGTTTTTGGTTTTTGGTTGTTGTTTGTTTTTGCTACCTTTTGTTCATGTTGCTGAATGGAAGATGTTTGATTTGTTTCACTAAATTTTTGAAGTAGCATTAAACAGTAATCTTTGTCACAGTTCCATAACTATATACAACGATAGAGAAAGGCATTTGATTCATCTTGTTCTTGATGGTATGCTGAAACCATAGCTACATCTGAAGCTCTAAAATATGATTTGACCAGCTGTCATTATTTATCTTTTGTTATTGTTGTTTGGTTATGATGGTTTTGCTTGTTGTTTGTGCTATATTTTGTTCATGAAATATATTACGTTTGTTTTACTAACATATGACAAGCACTCCCAAATTCTTGTAGCATTATACAGCAATACTCCACAACTTTATATAGTGATAGAGAAGCCAACTGTTTCACCGTAGTTCTAATGGTTATCCTAACAACTTAACTGAAATGATCATACTCAATGTTTCTAAACCATATCTTAAAACAGGATATAATACACAACTAAGAGATACATTAAACATATAGAATCATTTGAGTATAAGATAGATTCGTTTATCCTAACACCTTAACCAGAATGGTCATTGTCAATGATTCTAAACCATATCCTAATCATCAGGAAACTAAAAGTAACTGCTCATAACCCACCAAAACAGGATGATTGATACACAAAAAAAACACAACATTACATATCTCAACCCATCAACTGGTATTAAGGTAATGCACTCCACATTCTTTTATCATCCATTTGTCACAGTCGACCAAAAACTCGTTACGTTCCACCTCAAACTCAAAGCAAAGCTCGTCTGAAGTCACGTCTGCTTCGAATTCAAAAATGTACAGATGTTCCGTTAAAGGAAGAAACAGAACGAGTTCACTTCGATTGCAGGGGACATCGAGGCTATTCTGTTTGATCCGATGATGTACATACACCCTTTGACCTTTAGCAGCTTCAACCTCATCTTTACTAACCAGTAATATGCAAGCCTTACATATCATTGGTGAACGAGAAGGCCTCTCGTTCAACTTCATTACTACGGAACCTCCACTAGCTTGATAGTTGAAGTAGTTAGGAATTTCTTTACCTGGTAACATCGTTACATAATTAGTCGATGTCTGGATGATGACATCTCTCGCTTCTTTATTCAGTTTGAAGCAGTTGGCGAAGTTGAGAGCAATCTTTTGATTAAAAAAGGAGAAATCTAGTCTCTCCAGAGACTCACAATCTTCTTCGTCTAGCTCTGATAATGAACTTGGAAGCTGTGGGAGTGACGAAAGCTCCTTGCATCCCTTGACTACAAGTTGACGAAGACGAGAGATTCTCTTGATCCAAGAAGAACTCTCTTGTATTTCTGTGTTGCTCATGACCAGACCTGTCAGGATGTCAAGAACGTGAGGGAACTCCTTGAAGTTCTCGTAGTATGACAGATGCACGTCATATATACAAGACAATTCATCTAGACGAGGCCACAGCCTGATAGATGAAGGCACTTGTTTAATTGCAGTTCCACTGAGATACATAGATTTGATGTTTATTGAGATCTCAGGAGAACTTTTCATCAAGGAGCAATCAGTGATGTTGACAGGAAGAACCTCCAGCTTGCAACATTCTTTCAAAATCAAAGAGTATAGTTTATGGAGGTTTCCAATAGAAGCAGGAAGTTCCAAAAGACTTGAGCATCTGCTAAACTTCAAACGCTGAAGACTAGTGGCGTTTCCGATAGAGGAAGGGACTCTCACTAAACTTGAGCAGTCACTTAAATCCAATTCCTCCAGGTTTCTTATATTACCAAAACATGAGGGGAGTTCCACCAAACTTGAACAACCACGAAGAGACAGAAACTCGAGATCAGTTGCATTCCCAATAGAGGAAGGGAGCTCTACCAAACTTGAACATCCAGTGAGATCCAACTTTTCGAGATGAATGGCATTCCCAATAGAAGAAGGGAGCTCTACCAAACTTGAACATTCACCGAGATGCAACTTCTTGAGATGAATGGCGTTCCCAATAGAAGATGGAAGCTCCACTAAACTTGAACATCCTGTGAGATCTAATTCCTGTAGACTAGTGGCAGTTGAGAGACTAGAAACATCCTTCAAGTTTTTTGAATCACTCAAATCCACCCACTTGAGATTGCTAAGCGGCTGACAGAAAATATCAACAAGAACGCATTTGTTACATGCTATTAGTCTAGATTTTCAAGTTATATAACTGTAAAAATTTGATCAACAAAAATGATAACAACTTACTTTAGTTCCTTCCCACAGCTTCTCAAGTTTGCTGCCAGACATGAATAGTTCCACGAGGAGCTCTGGGTTGGGAATACAATCCAAACATGTCATCGGAAAATATCTCCATTCTAGTAATCTAAGTTTACGAGATATACAGCTTTGTCCACCAAATAGCATAAATGTATCTCCTCCACCATCACGCATCACTCTGAATCTTAAGAACTGGAGATTAGACATCCCTTCAAAGGCTCTCTCACTCACATTTATTTTGTCTCCATAGAAGTTTATGCCAATAACACTTCTACTACCCTGAAAACAGAACCAAAAATAAGGTAGAGATGATTGTAGCTAGTTATCAAACAGACTCAGTTTGTAACGAGCAATATAACACTAATAGCAAAACTTACCGCTGCATCATCAGCAAGTACTTCACAAATTTCTCTGTTATCGACCAAAAACTGGCGTTGTCCAGGTTCTGTGGACTGTTTGCGGACAATATCTCTACCCAGCTGGACTAGCAGATCATGCATACTCACACGTTCACTTTCCAAAGATATGAGAGACTTCTCAGCTAAGACGTTAAGCCGTTGCCTCACATCAGAAAATCTCTTTGAAAGATGCTCTACCACTTTCTCTATCTCTCCTAGGTTGAAAAAGCAGGCTATATGAAGAAACAAATCTTTATTTACATGAGATAATGCGTTATAACCGAACATCAAAATGCTCTCAATTTCTCCATCAAGGCACATCCTTAGCTCTGGTAGTGCATTTTCCCACTCCTCCTTTGGCATTCCACGAAAATATGACCCCATAACCCTTAGTCCCAAAGGAAGTCTACCGGCGAGTCTTGTAACTTCCAATACTAGCTTCTCAAAACCATATTCAGGGGACTTTTGACCAAACGCATACATACAAAACATTTGAATAGCCTCACAAGTTGATGGGAAATCAACCTTGTAAATATGGGTGATCCCATGTGCCTTAAGAATCTTTCGATCTTGCGTTGTAATGATAATTCGACTTCCATTACCAAACCACCGAGTTTCTTTGGCCATGGCTTCTAGCTGTACTAACCGATCAATGTTATCAAGAACAACAAGAACTTTCTTGTCATTCAGTCTTTCTCGTGCAACTCCCAAGTGAGAAATCTTCAAATCCTCCTCTTTCTCGTTGATTAGTTGAGACAAAAGCTTTTGCTGCAAGTGCAACTTCACGTTGTAGTCGTCTGAACAAACCGGTGGCGTACACATTGCTTTGACATTCATCAGAAAGACACTGTATTGAAAAGTACGGGATAGTCGATTGAAAAGACACCTAGCAATGGTGGTCTTGCCAATCCCAGCCGGACCCCAAATCCCTATCATCCTCACTTCATCCAAATCTGTGCGTAAAACCCGTGAAATCTTGTTCATATGAGCTTCCATCCCAATGAATTCGTCGAAATCTCTTGACGGCGTGGAGTTAAACAACTTGTTTGCAACCTCAGTGGCAACATCTTCGATCATTTTTGCATCACTATCCCTTATACAACATATTCAAATATATCAAAGTCAATTAAATTGTTCAAAGATAGTTTGATTTGTGTTTGGAAAGATTATGAACAAGAGGACGAACCAGTTCATTGAATTGTAACCAGCAAGTGTGGCCACTTTTGCTAGAGCTTGACTCCATTTTCTAATAACCTCATTTGGTTTACCTTTACAAGTTTTCTTAAAAACTTTCCAAAACTCACCGGCCTGCTTGTTGACATCACTTGGATCAACTTCATAGAAAACGGGCATCACTGTTTGACCTAATTCTTCCTTACACTTCATAATCTCCACTAACTCGTCAAGACACCACGATGAAGAAGCGTATCTTTTCGAGAGCAACACAATCGCAATTCTTGATTCTTGAATTGCCTTCTTGAGCTCAGGGCCGATAAACTCTCCTCTATGGATCTTGTTATCAATGAACAGGTTGATTCCTTTGCTCCCAAACTCCTTGAGAAAATGACTGAGAAAGGATTTTCGGACATCTGCACCGTGGAAGCTCGGGAAGACATCGTGTGTCCCATTACGAGGCAAAGACGACTTTGGAGATGGAGATGATGAAGAAGAAGAAGAAGCAATTTTTTGTTTTTTTTGAACTCTGAACTTTACATAAACAATAGAAAAGAATCTATTACACAAAAGCGTAAACATGGTTGAAGCAACTGCCACAAGGAGAAGGTAAAAATCCTTTACTACGCTGGAGAGAAGATCTAAAGATCACAGAGATTTTACGAGATAGAGAGCAACGATTTACAAAGACGTTTTGTATATCTAATGAGAAAATGTTAGACGTTATTGACTAAGCTTAAATGGAAATAAAGTTATCTTTTCCTAGAAAATACGTTATTGACTGATATTGTTCGAATTTTATCACATACTAGATCGTTTTCCCCGCTACGCGCGGATAATTTCTTTTTAAATATTGAAATTAGTTTTGTTGTGCAAACGATCATTATATTATGATGTATATAAACTATATACTATGTAAGATTATATTATATGAGAAGAGACATGGTCTGTTTTTTTCTATAAAATGTTGCATATAGATTTTCACATTTTGTAGTAAATTACTTTTATAAGTTTGCATAAATTTCAAACTTGAGTTTAGAATAAAAAACAGGTTGGATGATGTCGGAAGTTGTTTTCTGAGATGAGGTGCATGTGAAAAGTATAGTTCTAACTCATGTACTTGAACTTCTTGTTAATAAGGTTTTTAATCAGTATGTATTATACATTCAATTATGTATTTGTTTTTCACCTTTATATATTGTAGGGATAGTCCGCAAAACTTTATATCTATAATATTATTTGCGAAGTGATTTTTCGCAACGGAGCTCTCACGTTAAAAGTTAGAGTAGTTAATATTGTGTATACCCTTAATGAATAAAATATATAAACTAACTAAAAAACGAAATTTATTTTATTGTATTAGATTATTTATTAAATTAATAATAGTAAGAATTATCCAAAATTTTAAAAATATATTTAAAATAAAAAGATAAGTTATATATATTTTGTTGTTACCTGAAAAAAAAAATTTAAAGTTAAAAGAAAACATAAAACATATAACTAAACATTAATCAAGTAAAATTATTAATTTTATATAATTGATTATTAATTTTATATAATTGAAAAGAGGATATTAAATAATTTTAAGATTTATTCTCTAGTTAATATAGTGTACAAATAAATTTTCAAAATCTTATAATACGTAAGAATTTTCAAATGAAAATAAAATAATAATTTTATCATTATATACTCTTTTAATTAGTAATATATATATATATATATATATATATATATATATTAATAAATTTTATAAAATATTTTAGGCCCGCATGTGCAGGCGAACCACCTAGTTTTTTTTATTATTTATGCATTACAGCTCCTCAATAGCTCTTCAATAGAGATGTTTGGCTGTTCCGTAATATATTATATATATATATGTATGTATTTGTTTATATTTAAGAGCTATATATATAATTAGATAATTGTTTTAAAGTATGTGGCATGCCTTCATTCATTTTTTACAAAAATAAAATATTTAATTTAAACAATTAAATCATTTATATTTAAATATAAGATGAAGTTAGAAATACAGAAATTCAAGATTAATTGTTAATATGAGAAGTAAATTTGGGATTGTAAGTACTAAGCAATATAAATAAAATGTTAACTAAAGTTAGTTATGATTCAATTACTCTTTATATTCAGAAACGTTTTGAACCTTTCTCCATCTTTTTCCTTTTAATTTCTGCACAACTATATATGTTTTGGACAATATACACATTTTCTATCTATATGAAATACTATAATTAATACCAAAATATAGATACTATAATTTTTTTGACTAAAGACTTCAAAATTAAAACATAAACAAACGATTACATGAAAAGAAGATAGGTCTTATAGTTGGGTAAAGTTTTCAATAGATGCTATAATTGTTAACTGGAAAATATGATATAAAGGTTATTTCTCAAGCATAAACTCAAATCTTTTGAAAATTTAAAATATGCATTTTTCTTGTTTTCTTTATTTCTGCATTTGCATCATAAACTAAATGAGTAAGCATTTTTTTTACCAATGCAATTATTCTTTTGAGAAGTTTATAACTAAAAACTTATCATTTTCTCTGATTTTAAAAAATGTTAGATCTAAAGATTATTCTTCAGATGTATAATCTTAATAGTTGTTGATAAATTAAAAATGGAACTGTTACAAATGTTGAAAGCAACCTCCATTTTCACATTTTCAATGATGTTCTAATACCGTTGCAAGGGAAGTCAAAATTCATCATCAATATTTTTTGTTGCTAGATTGAAAACACCAGTAAAAGAAGCTTTGATTTGTTGTGATTATGACCAATCTTATCATATCTACTGATTCTTGTAATATTTGAATGGTTTTTGGCAGAAGATAAAACTGAGGGGTAAGCAATTAAAAATGAAATTGTTAAGTGAAAGAAGAAGTTAAGTCTAATCAAGCAAAACCTGATGTAGAGTATAAAAAGCTAACTCCATTACAACTATAAGCATAAGAGTGTATCGTATGGTTTTCTAAAGTCAGCGCACTCTTTTTCTTAATTTGATTCTTTTTATGTTGCATTTTCTGCCAACCTCCCCCACCCTACCATAACTCCTCCCTCTTTTGAGAAACCGGATACAGCACAAAAGCCTCAGGAAGCTAGCTCTACATAATGTGTTTATATCAAAAATAAAGAGTCTCAAATAAGAATTAAAGAAATTGATTTGCATAGACACTCTTGGAAAACATAGGCTCATTTTACTTGCATAAGCGAAAGCCCGGTTATGTTTACGAAGATCATATTACTGTATTCTTCAAAAAGAAAAGCACGACCAAAATTGCAGTAAATAGAGAAACAAAACACATGTTTACGCAAGAATTTTAAGATCATACATTGGGTCATAATACATAGTAAACGACCTTTGTATTATATGTGGCACCATTGTGCTTCATTTTACAATTAATTCGAAGAAGTAATCTTCAATCTTTTCAAGTTGATTTAAGTCAAGCAGTAACTAACGCATCCATCATGGCGGCCATCTTAAGGGAAGTATTGATTTTGCAACCAATAACCATGCAAATATCATGATAGCAAATAGCTTGAAACACCATGATTCTTTCCGACAATAGCTTGTTTCAAGTATCTCTCAGTTGGTGAAAAAAAGAGTTTTGTCTATTATTTGGCAGAGGAATCTATACCTAACTATATGTTAGGATTCCGCTACTAAGGCAAATTACAGACAACGAACCTCATCAGCTCTTGGAGACAATTCCTTCATGATCAAGCAGAACATTCTCCCAAACCATTGTCTTTAGACTGAAAACTTTGTAACGGAATAGTAAGTTATTTTGTTTCAACCTGCACATGAAGAAAAATGAGAAAACATGGAAAACCTTTAACTCAAGTAATATCATGTAACCATAAAACCAACCTTGCTGAATGACTCTCCTTGGTTAAGTAAATAGAGAAGTTTCTTGATGAGCTAAAGAGAGAATAACAACAACAACAAAGAAGACGCAATAGTAAGCTTTAGTGTTTACCTGGAGCACCTTGTAGTGTCATCTATGATGCGCTGCAGTTTCTAAGGATGGCCTCCATTGGAAATGTGAGGTTAAACCCACCCATTGGAAAAAAGTATTGTGAGACACATTATTATCAGTGCACCAGTTCAAAAAGAAAAGAGTTTAGAAGACGTAAGACGTTGGAACACTCACTGAGTTTTGTCTAGCAAATGAACTCTGAAGGCCATCAAAAGCTGCAGTGAAAATAAATAAAGGCAAAGTAATGTATGTACACCATTGAAGTGAAACAGCCAAAGTAATATATGTGTACAAAACAACCAAAGTTTCTCGGCACTACCAAGCACTGAATCGCTTGCGACTCTGTTGAGTCCTCGATAGGATCCATAATGACAACTCTCATCTTCTTCTTCTTGGTTGGGTCAGAGGGTGCGAGCTAACAGTGAGCAAACAACTAAAACCACACAATCAGACAAAGCAATAAAAAGATCAAAGTCTAACTTGAGCTTTGTCGAAATAATTAAGATATGAAAGGATCTATTACAGAGCAATAACAGAACAAAACTTAAGAACAGGAAGGAAAGTGAAAAAGGACCACTTTGACATGTGTAGTGGACCTCTTATCATGAACGATTGATGCACTATTTTCCATGAGTAGCACGTTTGGCTTCCTGTGCTTCGCCACTCTTACTTGAGCTGCTATTTCCCTCATCAGCAAGGTCTCCAAATCCCTTTGGAAGATGCAGACAAAAAAACTGCAGAGAGCAGGGGCAACTCAGCAGTTGCAGTAAATGTGGTTTAATATGTGTGGCTGTTAGAGTGGTAGAAAGAAACAACTTTTGTAACAGTTATTGACAAAAAAAAAAACACCTTATGCATTCGTCAAAGACCAGGTTAGGTATGTTGATTTGAGTGGCATATCTACAGCTCAAGTTTTACCTTGGTGAACCCTTTGTTGATGTAATCGAAGATTTCACCAATAGTCATTGTCTCAGCCTTAGTTACCTCCTCCTCATTCACCAGCTTGGCAATCTCTGGGTTACAATCCAACTTGCAACAATAAGCAAAACAAATATGATTAAGATTGCACCGAAGATTCATGTGGCATCTTACCAAATACAGAGAAAAAAGAGAGACTAAAAACATAGCTAGGACTGTGAAGCATGAAACTTTTGCAGCTACAATCACTCACCAGTTCATCTACTCGATTGTGATTGCGAAGAAATTCTGCAGGATGTAATTAGCTCCTGGTTTGAGTTGAGGCCGTATCATGGAGCACGATTAGATGAGATGAAGCTTGCTTCGCGGAGAAAAAAACGGAAACTGGTTAATTAGATTACAGTGCAGACAGATGGAAGGAAACATGAAAGTGGAGCGAGACGGCACATACGTGTTCATCGATGATGGCGAATTGGTAGATTCCCGGAAGCATGATCGGGTATCATGGCGGTCGATCAATTGTCTTAGGGAGGATTTAGAATTTGGTTCAACGTGAACTGATACAAAAGGATTTATATATGAGAAGAAACACAGGGAGGTGGAAGGATGCATCTGATTAGATAGGATTGAAGAACGTTATTGAATGAATGGGAGTGGATGATGATTAATATAATAGAAATGGCGAATTGATTCTGATGAATTGGAAGAGACGAAGCCGCCTGGTTTTGTTAACGATGGGCCAATTGACATTGATCAGCAGCTGATGGGCCAATTGACATAAATCAGTAGCCCACAGAAGTAAACTCATTATTAATATGTGATCGATTAATTGAGTGTGTGACATGGCAAAACAACAATCCTTCATTGGTTGAATTATTGATCCGACGTGGATAGGGTAAGAGCTGAGATTATTTAGCTTTTAGTATTGTATATTGATTAGACTAAAGATGCTTTAGTTTGTAGAAATATAAGCTCAAAGAATGTCTTAGAACTTTAAACTTGATATGAAGAACACAACTCAATATAAAGAACTCTCTTTATTAAACTCTCTCTTAAGGAAACACTCAAAAACCTTAAGCTCTCAACTCACAATATAAACTCTTATATTGAATGCAACACTCTTGCATCTCTTATATAGATTTTAGTATTCCTAAACTCTTAGGTAATAACTTTCCTATTCCTAATACACTTGGATTAGTGTTGCTTAGACTCTAAGCTAACTTCATGTTTATCTCCAACATTATCCCCCTTAAACTTGAAGTTATTCTTTCCCACATCTTGAACTCCCACTAAATCTTTCATTTCCTTGAACTTAGTTCTTCCCAAAGCTTTTGTCAGAATATCAGCCCTTTGCTCAGCTCCCGGAACATGTTGAACATCAACTAGCTCATTCTCGATGCATTCTCGTATGAAGTGGTAGCGCTTGTGAATGTGCTTGCTGCGTCCGTGGAAGACGGGATTCTTTGTAAGTGCTATGGCAGATTTATTGTCAAGCCTTATGATGACTCGATCACCACCATCTCCAACGACTTCTCCCATTAGTTCTTGCAACCATATGGCTTGTTTTGCGGCTTCGGTTGCTGCCATAAACTCAGCCTCACAAGAAGATAATGCCACCCGTTTCCTGCTTCTGAGAACACCAAGTAATAGGACTATTATTCAAGTAAAATATATGCCCAGTAGTACTCCTACCATCATCCTCATCAATATTGTGACTTGAGTCACTAAAACCTTCTAGACTCAACGAGTTTGCTTCCTTGTACACGAGGCCTACTCCTGTCGTTCCCTTTAGGTATCTTAGTATTTGTTTTAACGCTGCTCCGTGCGAACGCTTCGGTTGATGCATATATCGACTAAGTAAACCAACTGAGAACGCAAGATCTGGCCGTGTGTGTAGCACATACCTTAAACACCCGATCTACGCCTGTACTCCTTTGCATCGATGTCGTCTTCTTCCTCTGATTTAGACAACTTCAGACCAAACTCCATAGGTGTATGAGTGGCATTACACTCATCCATGCCGGCTTCCTTTAAAATCTTCTCCGCATATCTGGCTTGACTCAACGTGATCTTCCCCTTCTCTGTGTTACTTCAATCCCGAGGTAGTAGGTTAGTAACCCAAGATCGCTCATATCAAAATTGCTGGACATTTGCTTTTTAAAGACGTCAATTATGTGTTCGTTAGAACCTGTGACCAAGAGGTCATCGACGTATACAGCAACAAGAAGAAGCTCATCGTGCTCTTGCTTGCGATATAAGGCTGGTTCTTTTGTACACCTTTTGAATAGTAGTTGCTCCAGAACTTTGTTTAGCTTTTCATTCCATGCCCTTGGTGCTTGTCTCAGTCCATACAGAGCTTTGTTAAGTCTGTATACTTTATCTTCTTCACCCTGCACTTCAAATCCCTCGGGTTGTTTAACGTATACGACCTCTTTTTTAGGTCACCGTTGAGGAAAGCGGTCTTTACGTCTAGATGATGGATCACCCACCCCTTTGATGCTGCAAGAGCAACAAGAAACCTTACAGTTTCAATACGAGCAACCGGTGCGAAAACTTCTTCAAAATCAATGCCGTGCCTTTGAATATATCCCTTAGCCACCAATCTCGATTTATATTTGTTTATGCTCCCATCTGCGTTTCTTTTTATCTTGAAAATCCACTTTAAACCTATTGCTTTAGCTCCTGGTGAAGGTCAACTAAGTTCCAGGTTTTATTCTTCACAATGGAACTGATCTCGTCCTCGCACGCGTCACGCCACACTTGCTCCTCCATTGCAGTCTTGAAATCCCACGGTTCTTCATCTAGGAGAAACAATAACCGCTCTCCTTCTGCTTCAGCTAGAAGTATATAGTCATCTAATACCCTGGTTTCTTAGTGATTCTAGTAGAACGTCGCAACTCTGTTTCCTCTGTTTCTTCTTCAAACTCTGAAGATAAATCATTGTTCTCTTCCTCTGTTGCATCATTATTACTTCTTCTTTAACACCCTCGCTGATAGTCTCTTTATCTTTACTGCCTCATCTATGATCTCTTCGAGCCCTTGGTTACCGTATTCTCCAAAGCCAATCTTGAAACTTCCTGGTTTCTCTGTTTCGTTTCCTCTTGATTTGTTCCAATCCCAAGGTTTATTTTCTTCAAACACAAACATCTCGACTAACAATAATCTTTTGGTATGTAGGGTCAAGTAGTCTGTAGGCTTTAGAACCGGGCTCGGTTCCTAAGTTTACCAACGTACGAGACCTTTTGTCTAATTTCTTCAACCCTGCCGAATCTACCTTTGCATGAGCAATGCACCCAAACACTCGAATGTGCTCAATACTCGGCTTTCTTCCTTTGAATGCCTCGTATGGAGTCTGAGAGACTAATGTCTTAGTCGCAATACGGTTTATTAGGTACGTTGAGTGCCTAACTGCTTCCCCCCACAAGTAATTTGGCACACTCATGTGTGTTAAGATACTTCTAGTCATCTCTAGCAACGTTCTATTACGCCTCTCTACTACTCCATTCTGTTGTGGCGTGTATGGAGCGGTCAAATGACGTTGTATTCCTGCCTTCTCGCAGAAATCCCGAAACTCTGTGCTGGTGAACTCTCCGCCTCGATCCGTTCTTAATGTCTTTATGCTTGTGCCTGCTTCATGTTCAACTATCTGTTTAAACCTCTTAAACTTCTCGAATGCTTCTCCCTTCTCCTTTAGCAATATAGACCACATATAACGCGAGTGATCATCAATGAGCACAAATATATATCTACTCTTTCCTGCAGTTTTTGGTGCTATTGGTCCACAAAGGTCACCATGTATGAGCTCAAGGACCGTGCTTGCACGATATGTCGTAGATTGTGGGAATGGTTTCCTCGTTTGTTTAGCTTGCAGACAAGAGCTACAGATCTCCTTCTCAATTTTTAGTTCGGGGAGTCCTCGAACAAGATTCTTGCTTACCATCATCTTTAGTGCATCAGCTCCAAGATGTCCAAGGCGCGCATGCCACTGTGAGTACTCGTGATGTATCTCCGTTTGTAAACATCTCTGTTCTGCTGTTTCCATAACTACTTTGTATAGTCGGTTTCTTGCCCTAGGCGCCTTCACAATGAGATTACCGTCTCTGTCATGTAAAGTAAGATAGTCTTCTCTCATTCTAACGTCGCATCCTGACTCCGTAGCTTGCCCGAGACTTATAATGTTACTCTTAAGATCTGGTATGAAATAGACGTCTGCAAGTATCTTCCTCTTCCCATCTTGACTAACAAATAGAATTGATCCTTTTCCCTTGATATCTACTCTTGAGTCGTCTCCAAACCGAACCTTCCCAGTAATCTTATCATCCAACGAATTGAAATAGCTTCGGTTCCCAGTCATATGGTTGCTAGCACCGTTATCTAAATACCATATTCTGTCACTATCGGTATTTGACTCGAAGTTCTTAGGCGTTACATTCCGTTCGTTGAGGTAGACGATCTCCTGCATCATTAATCTATCGGCTTCCTGAGTCATGTCACCATCTTTGCTTTCAGTTGTTTCTTGCAACTTCAACAGTCTGTCAGGGCATGTCGCTGCAAAGTGTCCCTGTTTATCGCATCTAAAACATGTCACCTTAGAGTTATCTCGACTTTCCCAGTAAGATCTTGTATTATCTCTGTTATCCCATATGTTCTGCCACGACCTCTTCCTCTGTTATAGTTTCTACCTCTCTCGCCTCTCTTCCTCCTTGATAGTCTCGATAGGGTTGAGATTCAGTATTAGTATACATCAACTTGTTCTGATCCTGTGTATCTTCTTCTTCTTCACTTACTCGCTCCTCATATGTCTTTAATCGTCCTATAACGTCTTCTAAACTTGCTGTCTTTAGGTCCAGTAATTGTTCTAAAGAAGCAACCATGAAAATATATTTCTTGCGCGGTAAGCTTCCCAATAGCTTCTTTACGAGCTTTGTTTCTTCTATCTTTTCTCCTAAAGTTTCAGCTTTTGAGGATATCTCTGATATTTTACCGACGAAGTCATCAATCTTATCTGTTTCTTTCATCTTCAAGCGGTCAAATTCATTCATCAGAGTATGAAGTCGGGCTTCTCGAACTCTCTCAGCTCCAACATGACGTGTTTTGATTGCATCCCATACCTTCTTTGCAGAGTCGAGACTCCCAATTTGTAAGACCAATGATTCTGGTATGGATTGACAGATCAGAGCGGTTGCCATGGTATTTTTCTTCTTCTCAGTGGTCTCTCCTTCGACAGCCTCCCATACTTCATGAACATCGAGTAACAACTTCATGCGAATCGCCCATACTGTATAGTTTGTGGTGGTTAACATTGGACACTTGATGGAGGATGATCCTCCTTTGTCTTTCGTTGCCACAACTATATCTCCCATCTCTTTCTCCTTGATTACTTTAAGTATGGCTCTGATACCAAATATAAGCTCAAAGAATGTCTTAGAACTTTAAACTTGATATGAAGAACACAACTCAATATAAAGAACTCTCTTTATTAAACTCTCTCTTAAAGGAAACACTCAAAACCTTAAGCTCTCAACTCACAATATAAACTCTATATTGAATGCAACACTCTTGCATCTCTTATATAGATTTTAGTATTCCTAAACTCTTAGGTAATAACTTTCCTATTCCTAATACACTTGGAATTAGTGTTGCTTAGACTCTAAGCTAACTTCATGTTTATCTCCAACAAGAAAAC
>NC_079516.1:2797071-2888340 GCF_000801105.2 Raphanus sativus
CCCTTGGTTACCGTATTCTCCAAAGCCAATCTTGAAAACTTCCTGGTTTCTCTGTTTCGTTTCCTCTTGATTTGTTCCAATCCCAAGGTTTATTTTCTTCAAACACAACATCTCGACTGACAATAATCTTTTGGTATGTAGGGTCAAGTAGTCTGTAGGCTTTAGAACCGGGCTCGGTTCCTAAGTTTACCAACGTACGAGACCTTTTTGTCTAATTTCTTCAACCCT
This sequence comes from Raphanus sativus, assembly GCF_000801105.2. Lineage (NCBI taxonomy): Eukaryota > Viridiplantae > Streptophyta > Magnoliopsida > Brassicales > Brassicaceae > Raphanus > Raphanus sativus. The sequence goes on from NC_079516.1 coordinate 2,797,300, forward strand.
GCCGAATCTACCTTTGCATGAGCAATGCACCCAAACACTCGAATGTGCTCAATACTCGGCTTTCTTCCTTTGAATGCCTCGTATGGAGTCTGAGAGACTAATGTCTTAGTCGCAATACGGTTTATTAGGTACGTTGAGTGCCTAACTGCTTCCCCCCACAAGTAATTTGGCACACTCATGTGTGTTAGATACTTCTAAGTCATCTCTAGCAACGTTCTATTACGCCTCTCTACTACTCCATTCTGTTGTGGCGTGTATGGAGCGGTCAAATGACGTTGTATTCCTGCCTTCTCGCAGAAATCCCGAAACTCTGTGCTGGTGAACTCTCCGCCTCGATCCGTTCTTAATGTCTTTATGCTTGTGCCTGCTTCATGTTCAACTATCTGTTTAAACCTCTTAAACTTCTCGAATGCTTCTCCCTTCTCCTTTAGCAATATAGACCACATATAACGCGAGTGATCATCAATGCAGCACAATATATATCTACTCTTTCCTGCAGTTTTTGGTGCTATTGGTCCACAAAGGTCACCATGTATGAGCTCAAGGACCGTGCTTGCACGATATGTCGTAGATTGTGGGAATGGTTTCCTCGTTTGTTTAGCTTGCAGACAAGAGCTACAGATCTCCTTCTCAATTTTTAGTTCGGGGAGTCCTCGAACAAGATTCTTGCTTACCATCATCTTTAGTGCATCAGCTCCAAGATGTCCAAGGCGCGCATGCCACTGTGAGTACTCGTGATGTATCTCCGTTTGTAAACATCTCTGTTCTGCTGTTTCCATAACTACTTTGTATAGTCGGTTTCTTGCCCTAGGCGCCTTCACAATGAGATTACCGTCTCTGTCATGTAAAGTAAGATAGTCTTCTCTCATTCTAACGTCGCATCCTGACTCCGTAGCTTGCCCGAGACTTATAATGTTACTCTTAAGATCTGGTATGAAATAGACGTCTGCAAGTATCTTCCTCTTCCCATCTTGACTAACAAATAGAATTGATCCTTTTCCCTTGATATCTACTCTTGAGTCGTCTCCAAACCGAACCTTCCCAGTAATCTTATCATCCAACGAATTGAAATAGCTTCGGTTCCCAGTCATATGGTTGCTAGCACCGTTATCTAAATACCATATTCTGTCACTATCGGTATTTGACTCGAAGTTCTTAGGCGTTACATTCCGTTCGTTGAGGTAGACGATCTCCTGCATCATTAATCTATCGGCTTCCTGAGTCATGTCACCATCTTTGCTTTCAGTTGTTTCTTGCAACTTCAACAGTCTGTCAGGGCATGTCGCTGCAAAGTGTCCCTGTTTATCGCATCTAAAACATGTCACCTTAGAGTTATCTCGACTTTCCCAGTAAGATCTTGTATTATCTCTGTTATCCCAATATGTTCTGCCACGACCTCTTCCTCTGTTATAGTTTCTACCACCTCTGCCTCGTCCTCCTTGATAGTCTCGATAGGGTTGAGATTCAGTATTAGTATACATCAACTTGTTCTGATCCTGTGTATCTTCTTCTTCTTCACTTACTCGCTCCTCATATGTCTTTAATCGTCCTATAACGTCTTCTAAACTTGCTGTCTTTAGGTCCAGTAATTGTTCTAAAGAAGCAACCATGAAAATATATTTCTTGCGCGGTAAGCTTCCCAATAGCTTCTTTACGAGCTTTGTTTCTTCTATCTTTTCTCCTAAAGTTTCAGCTTTTGAGGATATCTCTGATATTTTACCGACGAAGTCATCAATCTTATCTGTTTCTTTCATCTTCAAGCGGTCAAATTCATTCATCAGAGTATGAAGTCGGGCTTCTCGAACTCTCTCAGCTCCAACATGACGTGTTTTGATTGCATCCCATACCTTCTTTGCAGAGTCGAGACTCCCAATTTGTAAGACCAATGATTCTGGTATGGATTGACAGATCAGAGCGGTTGCCATGGTATTTTTCTTCTTCTCAGTGGTCTCTCCTTCGACAGCCTCCCATACTTCATGAACATCGAGTAACAACTTCATGCGAATCGCCCATACTGTATAGTTTGTGGTGGTTAACATTGGACACTTGATGGAGGATGATCCTCCTTTGTCTTTCGTTGCCACAACTATATCTCCCATCTCTTTCTCCTTGATTACTTTAAGTATGGCTCTGATACCAAATATAAGCTCAAAGAATGTCTTAGAACTTTAAACTTGATATGAAGAACACAACTCAATATAAAGAACTCTCTTTATTAAACTCTCTCTTAAGGAAACACTCAAAAACCTTAAGCTCTCAACTCACAATATAAACTCTTATATTGAATGCAACACTCTTGCATCTCTTATATAGATTTTAGTATTCCTAAACTCTTAGGTAATAACTTTCCTATTCCTAATACACTTGGAATTAGTGTTGCTTAGACTCTAAGCTAACTTCATGTTTATCTCCAACAAGAAAAACCTTTTTTGAGTTGAATAAATTTGACATTTCTTTCAAAAAGAATACGTGAATAACAGAGAAAGCTATCATGTAGGTTCCACCATTCTTGTAAGTTTTATAAACCGAAGTTCTTGGAAATTTCCTGTGATTTGTAATGAAATTTCCCTTTTAATCAATTTGATCAGTCCGGTTTAAAATTTCCCTTCAAGAAGGTACTCCGAGCATGACCAGATAAGCACCTACAACAAGGCCACAACACATAATTAAACTGCATAAAAAGCACAATCATCGTTTGTTAATGCTAATTACTCCATCTTTTGACATATGTGATGCACTCCATGAACTATTCTGGTTCACCAAAACTATCAGTGTCATGTTCCATCTGCACAAAATGCATTGCAAAGTTGTCGTTTATTACTTCTACTAGCCTATCATTCAAAGCCATATATATAGATACCTCTATATTTCATACAAATGAAAATGTTGTATGAATGATTTAAAGGAACCTAAATTTTGCATCCCACTTCAACCATATGTTATACTTCTCATCTTATAAGTAGATCCAAATTCCATTCACTTAACCCGAGCTTCTTTTTTTGGGAAGTACCAGTCTCCCCTTGCATTTTTATTTCTCCTTTTCTTCTTGATAACAGCTAGATAAACCATGGATTCACTTCTTGTCCTAACTTAGACACTTCCACCAATCTCGTGATTCTTTCTTGCCCTAGCTTAGCAAGAAGATACATCCTTCCAAGGGCGAAGCTACTCATTTTTTGGGTGGGGGCAGTTATATACCCTTTATGACATTTATAATTTTAGTACAATTGTCCATCAAATTTTAAATTTGCCTCAGTAGATTTATTAAATAATGCTTTGATATTTAACTTTGGCCCCCGGCAAAAACATTTTATAGATTCGCTACGGTCTCTTTTCTGTATACGTACCTCCATTCATCTACTTCAAAACTATCATGGTTTACTCAAATGGTCGGGATGAGTTATTTAGCCAAATAGCTTAGAACTAATCGAGTGCAAACAGCAACATCTGAATTTTACGAAGCTCTACGGCTGTGATATACATCTCATATATAAATCACTCGATAAATATGTTAACCAATCTATGATACCAAGTCATTGACTTCATCTTAGCAAAAAAAAAGAAAAGTCATTGACTTTTCATGATGCATGCCTGCATGGTACAAATTGATAGAAATATCAGCCAATCAAAGTGTATACCAGGACACTCACAAAGCATATAATAAATACGAAAAAAGTTAACGTTGCAAAACGATTTAAAAAGAAAATAAATTAAAAATATAGAAAATTCACAAAATTAATTAGTAATTACTCCACTCCCCAAGAGAAAAAAAAATAGAAAATCTCTTTTTCCAAAAATTGCAATCTGTTCATCTTCATCGTCTTCTTCTTCTTCTTCATTATTAAACCTAAATCAAGCCGCAACAACCTCTCTCTCTAGGTTCCTCTCTCTATATCTCCGTCTCTTACTCCACAGCTGAGAAGCTTTTCTTCACATTGTAATCGTCATTTCAGGATTGAGAAAGGAGCTCAATCCGTTACTCATTTTTGGAACTCGAGATCTGAACGTTCTGATCGTCCGATCATTGTTATCACTGAAGTACTCTCTAGAAATCGATCTTCTGGTAATTACTCTTCGTCATTTTCGATTCGATTCGATTCCTCTGATATTTGATTTCTTAGTACATTTTGTTTGAATATGCGAAAGATTGTGACTTTGGGGTGATGATTGAGCTTAATTGTTATCAATGATAGTGAAGAATGGTTAACAGCTAGCTTTTCTCGAATATGTCATTGAGCTTATTGTTATCATTCATTGTAAGAGATCTAATTTAGCTAGAGATCACTTTATCAGTTACTTTCATCATTCTCTTTACATCAGTATCAGCATTTTATTTGTGGATTATTTACACTAAACCTTACTCTCCTGTTTTTTTATGACATAGGTGTGAACTAAAGAGGTGACGGACAAAAGAAAATTGTTTTTACATTCTTGAATGGACTAAGAAATGCCAGAGTTAAGAAGTGGAGCTAGGAGATCGAGACGCCTTGAAGATCAGCCTCAGGTAGTTGAGCAAGCTGAGAATATCGCACTTCCTCCTCCTCAGGCTGCAACGAGGAGAAGAGGTGGTGGTGGTGGTGGTGGTGGTGGAGGGAGGGGGAATGGTGGTTTAGCTAAAGCGGCTGTGCCTCCAAGACCGACTGCTGCCGGTAGGGGCAGGGGTGTCAGGTTGAGGGAGTTGGAGCCAGAACCTTGTGAGGTTCGTCCGGCTGCTGGTGCTTTAGGGGTTGTTGAACCTGCTTTGAATCGAGTTGAAGGGTTAGCTGATCAGGATATTGCTGCGGAAGGTGGTAGCCCAGAGAAAGTAGCAGGCACGGAAGATGATTCCAGCATAGGTCCAGTCCCTGAAAGGGTAACTTCTGTTAATCTTATGACATCTGTAACTGAAGTTCTGCAAGGATACATTTATGCAAAGTTCTAGGATATGTTTTGGAGTTCATCTTATTATTTTTTAAGGCCATCATTTGTTGATATGTGGTTTGCAAGCTATGCTAACTGTTTAATGCATTGTTTCCGCTTTTCATTTTCATCCGAGAGAGATTCACTATGATTTTTTTTTTTTGTATAGGTACAAGTTGGAAATTCTCCTGTTTATAAGACGGAGAGGAAACTCGGTAAGGGTGGCTTCGGTCAAGTGTATGTTGGCAGAAGGGTGAGTGGTGGTAGCGATAGGATTAGAGCAGATGCAATCGAGGTATAGCACAAAAATCCTGCTGAAAATCATGGGAGTTAGACCAAAAATGTGAGTTTTTTTGAAAAAAATGTTATCCTTTTCAGGTAGCTCTGAAACTTGAACACCGAAATAGTAAAGGATGTAATTTTGGCCCACCTTACGAGTGGCAAGTGTACAAGTAAGTCTTTCATGCTCTAAATTTCATTACTAGTTTCTCTTCTGATTATTTGTCAATACTTATCTTTTCTTTCTTTTTTATTTTCTGCTGCAAAGTACTCTCAATAGCTGTTATGGAATTCCTGCTGTACATTATAAAGGTCGTCAAGGAGATTTTTACATCCTGGTAAGCGTTTAGTATGAGCCTGGCTACACTTTGAGAGTAATAAGGTATCTTTTATGAAGAAACATCTATAATTTTTTCAGGTCATGGACATGCTCGGCCCTAGTCTCTGGGATGTTTGGAACTCTTTGGCTCAATCGTAAGCACTTTTATCAGAATTTTCATATCAGCCGTGCTCATGCAGATAATTCTAAATTTATCATGATATGTGGTAGGATGTCACCAAACATGGTAGCGTGCATTGCAGTGGAGGCGATATCTATTCTTGAGAAACTGCACATGAAGGGGTTAGTGCCATCTATTTCGAAGAAAAAGATTTACATTTACAGCCAAATTTCTTTATCATTGAGCTAACTCTCATTCCATGTTCAATCCCTACATCAAACAAGGTTTGTGCATGGAGATGTGAAACCAGAGAACTTTTTACTTGGTCAGCCTGGAACAGCAGATGAGAAGAAACTATACCTTATCGATCTTGGTCTGGGTGAGTTTCGCTGACATTTTTACAAGCATCCTGACATGTTGGTTTTTCTTTCAACTGATTTTTATACCTCTTTTGTCTCTGCAAAGTTTTTTTCTGAAATATTTGTAATCGTTATTTAACATATATCATCTTTTATTTCAGCATCAAGATGGAAAGATTCGCACTCAGGCCAGCATGTTGAATATGATCAAAGACCAGATGTATTCAGGTATTGTTGATTGGTGCATGCTATCTTTTCTATTTTTTATGTTATAAACATAGCATACATTTTGATATGTATATTACTTCATATGCAGGGGAACGATAAGGTATGCAAGTTGTCATGCACATCTTGGTCGTACTGGAAGCCGGAGGGATGATTTGGAGTCATTGGCTTATACATTGATATTTCTGATGCGGGGAAGGTTACCATGGCAAGGGTACCAGGTCAGTTTTCTAACTCTCTCTCTCTCTATTCACAATCTAAAACCTTTTTGAAGTTCCAGTTCTAGTCAAATGATATATGGTGTCTTTGTACGCAGGGTGACAACAAAAGCTTTCTTGTTTGCAAGAAAAAGATGTCAACCTCTCCTGAATTGATGTGCTGTTTCTGTCCTCCCCCATTTAAGCTGTTTCTCGAGGCAGTTACCAATATGAAGTTTGACGAGGAGCCCAACTACGCCAAGCTCATCTCGATATTTGATTCTCTTATCGAGCCATGTGCTATATCTAGACCAATTAAAATTGATGGGGCTCTTAAGGTGGTTGACTGGTTGTCTTTGGGTTCATATGGTTATTTTTTTTACCATTTATGCTTTTATCAAGTGCTGATTTCTTGCTTTTGTATGAATAGGTTGGCCAAAAACGAGGAAGATTGCCTATTAATTTGGAAGAGGATGAACAGCCGAAGAAGAAAATCAGAATCGGCAGTCCTGCTACCCAGTGGATTTCAGTCTATAATGCGCGTCGTCCTATGAAACAGAGGTAAGTACTACACATTCGAGTATCTTCTCTTGACTCCCTCTAGCATAACATATAGTTGGAGGCTTTGCATTTATTGTTTTACTTATTATCTATTTGGCAAAGATAAAAAGTAAAATTATTTTGGTTTCTTTTGGTATATTTCATGGCTTTCTTTTGGGTAACCAGTCAAGTCCTTTGGTTGGTCTTTGTAGATATCATTACAATGTTGGAGAAACAAGGGTGCAGAAGCATGTAGAGAAAGGTAACGAGGATGGCCTTTACATAAGCTGTGTAGCATCAGCAGCTAATCTCTGGGCCCTCATCATGGATGCTGGGACTGGGTTTAGCTCTCAAGTTTATGAATTGTCCGCAGTCTTCTTGCACAAGGTACATTATTCAGCTGAAGCAGTCTATATGTCAGACTCCATCACCTCACTATTTGTTTCTTGATTCTTTACAGGATTGGATCATGGAACAATGGGAAAAGAACTTCTATATCAGTTCCATAGCTGGTGCTAATAACGGTAGCTCATTGGTCGTTATGTCGAAAGGTTGGTATTCATGCCTGATGTCTTACTGATACTTAGGGGACATGAAAGCTGTTTTACTTATTCTACTTGATGAATTACTTATTCTACTTGGTGTGATAATGATAGGAACTCCTTATACCCAGCAATCTTACAAAATCAGCGACTCATTCCCATTCAAATGGATAAACAAAAAGTGGAAAGAAGGGTTTCATGTAACCTCCATGACCACTGCTGGGAGTCGTTGGGGTGTAGTAATGTCCAGAAACTCAGGCTATTCCGAACAGGTTCCAGTCACTTAAACATTTCTAAATTTTTTATTTATTTCTGGGCCAGTAGTATATATAATGTATTAATGATGTCTCCTCCGTGGTGTGTAAGGTGGTGGAGCTTGACTTTTTGTACCCAAGTGAAGGAATCCACCGAAGGTGGGAGAGTGGATTCAGGATAACATCAATGGCTGCAACAGCAGATCAAGCAGCTCTCATATTGAGTATACCCAAACGAAAGATAACCGATGAAACCCAAGAGACTCTCAGAACTTCTGCTTTCCCAAGCACCCATGTTAAGGTTTGTTCTTTAGCCATAACTGCTTCTCCAGTGGTTTTGTTCTATGTACACACTGACATGAGTCTTTTACTTTTGGTTTCAGGAAAAATGGACGAAAAATCTGTACCTTGCATCAATATGCTATGGTCGGACCGTTTGCTGAATAAAAACACAGAGTGTTACTTTCTCAACCTCTCGCTCTAGGTTTTAGGGATGATCTTCTATTACATACGAGGAGTGTCATCCTCATATAATCTATCACTACAAACGTAAGGGCCGCGACGACGCATGAGCGCCGAGAATGCTAGAGGAGTCTTGTACATATTTTGGCCCACGAGTGTTGGTACTTGGAGGGCAATCTTCTTCAGAGAATAATGAAGTTGCAAGAATAGGGATCTGAGCAGAGCACATGGGATGTTGGGATCACGAAGATTGTGTGTGTGAGTCGTGAGGGTGTATTGACTTAAGTAGAGTGAGGGTTCTCAATTGTTTGATCATTATGTTCATGTGGGAGTTAGAGAGAGAGACCCTTATTACTCACTGTGTAAACGATATCATTCAGTAATACAAATATAAACCCTTTTATCATTTACATCTTTTGTGTTCATTACAAAGCTGAGATCTCTTTTGGTAACACTTCTCTAGAAGCCTAACAAGGTGAAGCTTGTGTTCCTCTCTGAATTCAATAAAGAGTGTATTATTATGGTAAATTAATTATAAAGTAGTTAGAAATGAATGTAAAAACTGTTATAGAACACGTGCAAAACAGTTTTAGTTTGAATTGCGAGGGAAACGCATTCGGTGAAGAACTGTCTTTCAGACAAGGAGATAGGTAATGGTTAGTGTTCGTGTTGTTAAATTTAGCAACTTGTTTTGGTTGTTGTAATTTAGACTGCTTATGTCTTTGAGGCCAACAATATTTTATACAAAAGGCCACTAATGACAACACCCATGCAACGGAAAAAGCTAAAACTGCTCAGTTAAGTTATTTTATCGAACACTTGGTGTGCTTGGTGAAAGACACGGAGTTAAACCAGATCGGTTATTGTTAAATTTATTGGTCAACTAAACCGAGTCCGGTCGAGGACTTACCGAAAAACCATAAATACCCACCTTCTTCACCATTTTTGCGCCGTCGCTCACTTAAACCCTAAACACCTCCACTGAAGTAGTGAGAGAGAGAGAGAGAGAGAGAGAGAGAAAATGAGACCACCAATGGGAGGAGGCGGGTTCAGGGGAAGAGGAGGAAGAGACGGCGGCGGCGGTAGATTCGGTGGAGGAGGAGGACGATTCGGTGGCGGCGGTGGACGTTTCGGTGGCGGCGGACGCGGAGGCGGTCGCTTTGGCGGGTTTAGAGACGAAGGGCCTCCTGAAGAAGTCGTGGGTTAGTTTCTATGCTTGAGTTCTGCATGAAAGTTTGAGACTTTAACTACTTTTGACATTTGAAATGAGCAATGAGCTGATTCATCAGTGATCGATAGTCCTGTTGTTGTATAGGACTTTGAAAGTTAGTTACTTTGATTTGGTTTAAACAGAGGTTGCAACTTTCGTTCATGCCTGTGAGGGAGATGCTGTGACCAAACTCTGTCAGGAGAAGATTCCTTATTTCAATGCTCCTATCTACCTCCAGAACAAGACTCAGATTGGCAAAGTTGATGAGATCTTTGGCGCAATCAATGAATCTGTAAAGCTTTCTCTCTCTTTATCTATCTATTTTGTGTTCAACTAAACTAGAGGGCTTGGGAGATGATTTATGTTTTTTGTTTTGTTTCACTCTTCAGTTGTTTTCTATCAAAATGATGGAAGGTATTGTAGCCACCTCGTATGCTCCTGGAGACAAGTTCTTCATCGACCCTGCAAAGCTTTTGCCCCTCGCTAGGTTCCTTCCTCAGCCTAAGTAAGTTGCAACTCATTAAAACCTTAGTTAACTTCAGCAGTTAGCATAGTTTCCATGTAACATTCTAGCTGAGAGTTGTTCCATTGACTGTGTGGTATGCCTTTGTTCTTTTAGGGGTCAATCAGCTGGTGGCCGTGGTGGCCGTGGTGGTCGTGGAGGATTCTCGAGAGGCAGAGGAGGTCCTTCAAGAGGAGGAGGAGGTTTCAGAGGTAGAGGTCCTCCAGGACGCGGTAGAGGATTTCCCTCACGAGGTGGTGGTCGTGGAGGCTTCAGAGGCAGAGGAGGAAGATTCTAGTTTCATTCTCCTCTTACTTTATGTTTTATTTATCCAACTTGGACCCTTAATGCTTTCAAATGAGACTGTTTTCCCACATTATAATACTGAGTTTGAGAAGGAGAGTAAAGAATCTATCTCAATTAGGATCAGATTGATGATTAACACCTTCAATAATGAACTTTGCTTTGATCTCATTTACATTTTCCCTACACACAACCATGCTCCAGCGTTTTCAAATGAAGTTCGAGAGAAAAAGGTTAACTTATCTTGCAAGTAACTAAAAAGAACTGTTGATGACACTTCTTAGAGCTGCAGGGATCAGGATATCACAATCTTCAACTAGAGTCGAATCAGAATCAATAGAATCAGAGCACCATCAAACCCTTTAATTCCTCTGTATTCTTCCGTATGCTCGAGTAAACCAGATAAAACTGAACCGGTTTTAGAATGGTTAAGCATCATATAAACCGAACCAGCCTAAATCTTGACTAGAACCGCCAATGGGGTTTCCGGTCACAACAGCAAAAGAGTGACAGTGAAATTTCGAATATTCATCAAGAATTCATGCCATTGTCTTAAAAAGTCATGATTATAGTTCAGACAACAACAACACATAAGAACTTCTGCAGAAGTACAAGATTAAAATCATGTTAATAAAACCTGAGGACCGTTTCCCATATCAGGAGCTGGAACATCAGTATGAATCCCAATAAGATCATGGATCTTCTGTGTGAAAACTCGAGTCGAACGTTCTAGCATGAGATGCTTAGCTCGCTCGGGTCACAACCAACCAATGCCTCTTTTGGCTCCACTATATCTATATGGTATCTTAGCCACTGCGGTTTTCCATGTCATGAGTTGAGCCAAAGCGTTTATATATAGAGAGAGAGAGATACGCACACACTTTGTTATGTGTGTGTGTGTGTGTGTGTGTTTGAGTGCTTCGTGAATTGGAAGAAGAAAGCTATACAAATGATATTATTTTGGTGGCAAAAAAAAATGAGAGTTTGTATAAGGAAAACGAATAATCAAATAATATGATACGGACATAATTGATCTTGATTTTGAGTGGTTTTAGTAGTATGTCTTTGTTTAGTAAAGTTAAGTTAGAAATCGCACATTCTTTCATGAGCATGAACCAGACCAGGAAAATTGTACTTCGTGCATAAACGTTATTGTTACATTGTAAGATTTCTATTTGTAAAGATCATACTGTAAGAGATTAATGTGTCACGATAATGCATCTTTTTTTTTTTTTGTAAAAGGGCATAATACATCATATTTTTCCTTTTATTATATATTTCTTGCAATCATTTTACAAATTGGTGATATTCTATTTGCAATGTTATCAATGAGACTTTGTTTTCCCACATTATCAACTTTGGTTTAATCAATGGAGTAGAAAAATTGCTTCAGTTAACTTCTATTGATAGAAAAATTGAAAGATTACATTGCAATTTTATTATTGTGAATGAACTTGCATAAAACAGAAGGGATTATATGAGTTATTGTTATCGAAGTTGCATGAGTATTTCAAGATCCCCAACCTCTGATAACGGTAGCTCGAGCGACACGGTTGACACCGAGGGTGAAAGCTCCCATACGGAGATCACAAGAGTGTGTCTTGCACATGTCTTTCAAATCCTTGAAGCCGCGAGTCATGTAGTTTTGTAGCTCCTTGTTCACCTTTTCCTCTTCCCACATGAATCCTTGTATGTTCTGCACACAGTACACATACAAATCAGTCTTTGGAGTGAGTTAGGTCTTAAATTGTTCGTTAGAGTGTCGTACCTGAACCCACTCGAAGTAACTTACTGTAACTCCTCCGGAGTTTGCGTATATATCTGGGAGGATCACAACACCTTTCTTCTTCAATATCTGCATAGAAGGATAGTACTGAGTCTTTTTTACACCCAAGTTTGAGAAGTAGAAGAAGAATCAGACTTTCTAACCTCGTCAGCCTCAGGATCAGTTGGGTGATTAGCACCTTCTATGATGAATTTTGCTTTAATCTCATTTGCATTATCCCTACACACAACCATACTCGAGAGTTAAGAGAAAAGGTTAACTTGCTTAGCAAGAAACTAAAAAGGACCTGTTGATGACGCCTCCTAGAGCTGCAGGGATCAGGATATCACAATCGTCAACTAGAACCGAATCAGAATCAATAGAATCAGCACCATCAAACCCTTTGATTCCTCTGTTTTCTTCAGTGTGCTCGAGCAAACCAGAGATATCGATACCATTCTTGTTCTTGATTGCTCCTGTGACGTCGCTCACAGCCACAATCTTCCCACCTTTTTCATTTATCAACTTAGCCGCCCAAGAACCTACATTTCCAAAACCCTAAAAACAGAGAGAGTATGCGTGAGTGTCTTGATACACAAGCAACTTCTAAAAGAAACTGAAAACTTCTCATCTTTTGATACCTGGATGACGAATCGTTGTCCAGATATGCTCTTTCCATGTTCATTGAGTAAAGCTTCTGTTGCAAACAACACTCCTCTTCCTGTAGCAGCATCTCTCCCAAGAGATCCACCAAGATCCTGCTCAAAACATCATCCTCAATAATCATATTTCATTTGACCTAAATATCGAATAGAACAGTCACTTACAATGGGTTTTCCTGTCACAACAGCAGGAGAGTGTCCATGGAACTTTGAGTATTCATCAAGCATCCACGCCATTGTCTTAAAAAGGCATGGTTATAGTTCAGACAACAACAACAACACATAAGAACTCAGTGCAAGTACAATATTTTGAAGATGATGTTTACAAAACCTGAGGACCGGTTCCCATATCAGGAGCTGGAACATCGGTATGAATCCCAATGAGATCATGGATCTTCTGTGTGAAAACTCGAGTCAAACGTTCAAGCTCTGAGATGCTTAGCTCGCTAGGATCACAACCAATACCTCCTTTGGCTCCACCATAAGGTATCTTAGCCACTGCGGTTTTCCATGTCATAAGTTGAGCCAACGCGTTTACTTCATCCGGTTCTACCTATAAATTACCAAAATCCGGTTTAGTTTACACAAAAATTAAATCTGCTTTCTATATGGAAGCAAACCTCTGGATGATATCTGATGCCACCTTTCATTGGACCTCTTGCGTTGTCATGTTGAACTCTGAATCCAATGAATGATGCAAGAGTTCCATCGTCTTTCGGTATGGTACATTCCACCTGCAACAATTAGTTATATACCGGTTTTGGTGATCTTTAACCGGATCGGTTAGAAAACAGAGAACATACGTACCTTGATTTCTCTGAAGGGAATGAGAAGACTTTTCTCAAGCTTTGAGTCCAAACCAAGCAGCCTAGAAGCTAGCTTGAAGTTTCTGTTGGTTGCTGCCAAAGCATTCATGGTGTTCTTAATTTTTGGGTTTATTCTGTGAGAGACTTTGATAAGAAAGCTATTGGAAAATGTGATTCTTGATATTGCAAGTGCGTTTATATGTATAGAGAGAGACGTATACACATATTGTGTTTATATGTGTATATGTGTTTGGGTGCTTTATAAATTAGAAGAAGAAACCTATAAATGATATTTCTTTTGGTGGCAAATAAATGTGAGTTTATATAAGGAAAATGAATAATCAAATAATATGATACCCATAATTGATCCTGATTTTGAGTGGTTATATAGTAGTATATATGTCTTTGTTTGGTAAAGCTTTTCACATTAAGATACAGAAAAATGTAATCGTTTTAAGAAATTGCATGAATTAGACAAGAAAAATTCTACTTGTGCATAAACTTTTTTCTTTTGGTGCATAAACTTTATTGTTACATTGCAAGACTTTTATTTGTTAAAGATCATACTGTAAGAGATTAATTTGTCACGATAATACATCATATTTTTGCTTTAGTTATATATTTCTTGCAATCATTTACATATTGGTGATATTCTATTTGCAATGAATCTTGCATGTCATGAGATCTTTACGTGTTATTAACTTATTCTATTCTATTAGTCCCTACATTTATATAGCGTATACACTTTTGTGAGTAGTGACAAAACAACCGTATACACTTAGTGAGTTAGTGGCATAAAAAACGTATACACTTCTTACATAGAGATAATATTCAGTCTTTATTGTATATATTTTCGCATATATATTCTTTTTAAATACTCGAATCAGAATCTTTTAGAGAATTAGAGGAGGACACGAGAGGATCCAACAAATCAAGAAACATAAATAGTTACAAGATTCCACCGTCAAAGAATCTTTTGGAAAGAGATTCCCATGATTTATGCTTCCACTAATTAATTGAACTTTCTGTGGATTTCCACCAAGAGTTTCTTTCTTTTTCACTTTCCAAAAGAAGATAACAAATTTGGTTAGAACATTGACCGTAACCTAGTGTTTCTAAATTTGATCCAACCTCTTTGGTTGACCAGATAAAAAATAAATAAAGTTCAGTTAACAAGCCCGTCTAGCTCAGTTGGTAGAGCGCAAGGCTCTTAACCTTGTGGTCGTGGGTTCGAGCCCCACGGTGGGCGATTGACATCTTTAGATTACTTTTTGTTTCAGGAAAAAAAGTTAGGTTTAGAGTGGCTAAAATGTCAGTTTTTTTTTTTTGTAAATTAATAACGAGCATGGGCTTTTATATTCTCTAGTTCAGACCAACTCACTTGTAAGTTGTAACTTGATTTACATATTAACCGAGGAAGAAACTTAATGAACTCGGTTAAGCCTAATGAGCTTGTTCAATTTTTAGTCTCTCGTTGGGTGTTCTCGACTTAGGAGGGTTCAGGAAGGTTTGATTTGATTACTTGGGTCTACTTTCTAGTGTTCTTTTCATCTCATTACTTTCTAGTTTTCTTTTCATCTAGAACTGCCACTGATCTAGCAAACCAGTTACTGGATCATAGAATAGCCAACTTTCTCATCCAGTAATGAGATTTAATTTTGTAAAGGAAAAAACGACCATGAAGTTAACACACAAGGAAAGATATTTGACTTCATCCACAACAATTAAAATTATGCGAAATTAATGATCTATTTACAAATCTGATTTTAACAAAAAGTTACTTTATAAAATTGTAAACAATAGTCATGCACGCTAGAGCAACTCCAATGGTGTTACTCACCATTGGAATCCTTAACAATACAATAATAGTTTTTTTGTTTTTTTGAATAGGTAAGGACCTTAATTAAAATATTAAGTCCAATGGTGTTACTCACCATTGGAATCCTTAACTAAGTTTCACTTTCAGAAATTAAGCAAAGTTCACATCCAATAAAGCATTCCTCACTCATCATATATAGGTTTCAAAACATTACTAAAGTTGCAGATGCTGTATATAATAATACAAGTAGGAAGGCAGCTCAAGTAAGAGAGGTCACATTACATGATACTTCTAACTAAGGAAAAGCATTAAAAAAAGAAAAAACTCACAGCAGAAGGTACAAAATGTATTGCCATGCCAACTGCTACAAGTTCTTTGCCATTCAATCTTTCCCCACTTAAAGCCAAGAATTCTCCTGCAGATGTTATTATTATATAACTCAAGTACATCAGAGATTAGCTAACGTATAGTTGGAAACTAAAAAAAAATGGTTTTATTGGTTTAAGTGGTTACCTAGATGACCAGGAAGACGTGAATGGATGTAAGAGAAGCCACAATCAGTGTGAAACCCAATACTTGCTTCTAAAGTAGCGAATTCCTAATCAAATAACAGAGATAGTTTTAATCTATAATTGTTTTCTACACTGTTAAATTATACATAAGATATGAAGCAGATCAAAACTCATAAACTTACACTTTCCTCTGTCACAACACTATAAATATCGCTAAGGGATGATAGCAAAGCCAAGATCATCACCTGCACTCTGCGAGTCCAGAAATGAGTCGATTGTGTTTGTAACAGAAATGAGTCGATTGTGTTTTCAATACAATTAAAGAACCCATATAATAAAGGTAGGATCTTTGAGGTCTCTGAGTCTATCAAAGTTCAATTGAAATTTCGAGAGTGAGGGATATATATAGATATAGATACCAGCCCTAGTGCCGGTGGAGGCGGCTTTCTTGAGACCTTTCTTCTTGACGATGAAGCTAGCTCCGATGAACAGACTAGAAGAGATTGCCAACACCAAACCCTTTACGTTATCAGACGACATTCCCCTATACGAATCGCGCCACCCTCCTCCTGATTCTGCCATTTTCTTCTCGAATCCAAACTACAATGATCGAAACTTTCAAAAACCCTAAATTGGAATTGGCGAGATCGGATTGGAGTTACAAGTTTACGGGTAATCGAAGGAAAAAAGAAGGCGAGAAAGAGATAAACAGTTAAGGATCAAATCCTTAGAGCATCACATTATTGGTGTTTCTTAGCTCTTGGGTCCTTAATACACATATATGTGTATGTATATATTATATAAGCATATATAATTGTTTGCTAAGGACTTTACGGAAACCGAAACTGAAAGTTCCTTAATTAAGAGACTTTCGGTTTCGGTTTACGTAAAGTCCTTAGCAAACAATTATATACACTTATAAAATATATACATATACATATATGTGGCTAAAAAACACCAATAATGATGTTCTTAATTTTCTTAGCTAAGGACTTTTTCTTAACTACAGTAATTGTTTTAATATTTTTTTAATCTATTTAGCTTAGGGACTACCACTAAGGATTGGCTAACATCTCCCGTTGGAGGTGCTCAACTATAGAACTTATGCAGAAGCTGGTGGGTGATGTAGACTCGAGTTGACCCCCTTGATTCCATAGAGAATTATGGACGGCTGAGATTCAGTCCATCGTAGTAACCTCCAAAAGATTCATAATTGTGTTTCTCAAAAGATTATGAGAATACTACATATTAAGTATAAAAAGGAAATATGTTCTTTTTATTCTCTTTGAAACAAAGGAAATATGTTCCAAATTAAAAATTAGAAAACAATGTAAAGTTGGAATCACGAATTTAACTCTTCCATATTTCTCCCCAATGTTTAAAAAGGAAACCATATAATTTGTCAATCAAAAGAGCTATGTTTGATACCTTATTAAACAGGAAAACAATATAATCAAGTCCCTGCGAATTCGGGTTTACTTGGTCGTCACACATATAAGGGAGGTTTGGCACTAAACTTGCTTTGATTTCGTTAATAACAATAGTCTCTGCGAATTACTCTCTTTTTATAGTTTAGAAAGCTTTGGTACTAAACCTGATTTGATTACTTGGGGTCCTTTTTCTGGTTTTATTTTCATCAAAAAGATCTAACTAAACTTTTGTTTTCTGATCAAAGTTTGCTTGATGTTTCTGTGTGTGTGATGTTCTTCAGTATGCGAAAAATCAAAAGGAATATGAAAAATCTCAGTGAACTACCCGATGATTTATCGATGAAGATTTTGTCATTGCTTCCAACAAAAGAGGCTGCGGCTACCAGCGTTTTGTAGAAAAGATGGTGTTCTCTCTGGAAACAACAAGATGTTGAATATGTACAGCTTTGTGAAGATTGCTCTGACGAGTTTATCGCTTACATATTTTTTTATTCTCCCAAGTATCCTAACAACAGTCTTCCGGCGAGCTATCGTCGAGTTTTCGACGAGAACCTTGGGAAAGATACTGTTGTTCGAGATCCTCCTCTTCCGCGGGAGAAAGTTGGGTTTGTTAGTTTGATGTCGTTTCTCACTGGTGAAGCTCTTCTCCGTCGTCGTGGGTGTGCTGAGTGCAAAGAAAGAATACATGCACCTAAAAAAGTGACCATTTACATATTAAGAAGAGACGCGGGAAAGACGCACGCTTTTATATGGACCAAGCTGGAAGAAAAACAAGAGATTCAAATTGAGTTTGTTATCAGGCGGAAGACTACCTCAAACTATTGCCTCTCACTTGAGTTTTGATTTCAACGTTTTTGCCACTCTTCCTTCTCCTCCTCGTCTCTTAGAACTTGTAATTTCCTTGTGGTTTTTAGAAACCATTGCTAGCTAGTAGCTACGATGATATCTTTCCACAACAAAGGCCCTTTATTTAATTTTTTTTGGCTGTTAATCATGTTTTCCTGGTCTTTTATTGAAATTTTCTTTCCGCAACTACATAAATCCCATTTGTCCCAGAAAAAAATATATACTAAGAGTATGTGGATGATGGATCTAACTTGATCATACAAAGGTTAACAAGTCATAACACCCATGTATATAACAAATGGCTTGGGCAAACTTGCAAAAGCCAATTCGAAAAATAAATAAAAACTTTACATAGTATAACTAAACTGAAAGTTGAATGACATGGAATGAGATATATTTATTAAATCAATTTGGTTAATATATTTATGGTATGGACCTTACAAATGAGTATAGTTGAGGCCTCCTTGAGAACGATCGTCCAAAATTGATCAGAACGTTAGAAATAAGTTTTAACCCGTCTAGCAAACCAATTACCCGATCATCATATAATAGCAAACTTTCTCAGCTAGTAATGAGATTTCATTTGTTATAAAAACGACAATGAAAGTTATAAAACACACTCACACAAAGATATTTGAGTTCCTCAATGACGATTAAAATTTACTTGAACTTTTACAATGATATATAAACAAATCTGATTTTTATAACAAAATAAGTTAATTTACAAAGTTTATAGACAATAATCATGCATGCACGCTGTCGCTATTAACTATTGAACTTATGCTTTAAAAAAAAACTATTGAACTTATGAAGAAGCTGGTGGGTGATGTAGGCTCGAGCTGACCCCATGATTCCATAGAAGATTATGGATGGCTGAGATTCAAAGTCCATCGTAGTAACCTCCAAAAGATATTTGAGCTCTTACGACAGGAACACCTTTCATGGCAAAGATTGCTTCATTGACCTTTGTTGCATGATTCACAGCTTCCCTCATCTGCTACACGTCCACCAATAAATATGTATTTTTAAAAAAAAATATTAGACCAAGAAATTGTTTCCTTGAAAGTTTAACGTTGGCACAAGCTAAAACAAGAATCAATCTCTTTAACTATAGAGAATGTTCACTTCAACACGTAAGCTTGACCTTATCTTTTGGTTTGTATTAAAATATTCAATAGTTTTTCTATTGTTTAATTAAAAGTTACCACTCATCTAATCACAGGTTCTTGAATATATTTAAAAAAAAAATAAAGATTGCAATGTTCATGACGAGTTACCTTGTTATCATCGGAGTAAATCTGAAACCTAAGTTTGTGGTTTTTGTTCTTACAAACTTTGATGTCGTTGTGTCCGAGGAATAAGACACACACGGTAGCTGCAGCTGCTGCAACACCAAAAGAGCATATTGCTCCGATCCCATTCAGACCAATCTTCCACAGATTAGCCTTCTCACCACCACCATGATCACTCCTCACATCATCATCTTCTTTCTTCTCTCGCACGTCATCACTTCCTTCGGAATCAGAGGGTTTCGCAGCATCGATCAAAGACACAGGACTCGTGATCCTTGCTGGTGGGTCCACTTTCATGTCGGCAAATTCGGTTTCCTTCGTTTTCTTGAAGGATACTGTTGGTGACAGAACAGAGTCCGTCAAAAGGGTCTGTGTTGGACCCGGGTCATTAGGTATCTTATTGTTCTCGTGATCCAACATGGGTTCCCAAGCTATGGGAACTTGGAGGAGCTTTGTGGGGATCACTTTGGATCTTGGAGGAGACTCTATCTTGTGGAGAGGTTCTTGTTGAGCAGATGGACAGAGGAAGTAGTCCATAACCATGTCTCCATGATGATCCTCGTCGTGATCAAGATCCTTGAAGCTGTTCTTGGGACTGGGGAGTAACTCCCATTCCTCAAGATCCATCTCTTCTTGAGCCGATCTCATTGGAGGCTCGGTCAGAATTTGAGAAAGTGAGATCTTTTGAATTATTGGAGCCAAGTGGGGTTTGTGTATCCTCTCTCCCATGTGAAGTGGTTTCAAGATCATTATTATAGAAGAGAAGATAGAAGATTCAAAGAATGTTTGGATTAATCATAATTGAAAAATGCTAAAAAAATGCTTTCAATAAAAAATGACTTAAGATTTAAGACTATTTAAATTTTTACTTTTTCTTCTTGGATTGTTTACAAATACACACAAGATGCTTGGAAAAGGCTAATTGAAACGCGTATGATAGTATTATTATTAATAAGCTCATAAAATTTGGGAAGAAAAAAATATCAGGTATATAGACATGGATTGATATATCAGTTGAAGTTGACACAGATATACTTGTACAGGACATGTAAATGAATTTATTCATTTTTGAAAGTGAGGTAGAGCTTATCTAACGCAATGAAGTGATGTCAAAAGAAGAAGTGGTCCTCTTGGGACCCGTTTCAAGAACTATTGATTGCCTTCGTTGACAAGGTCCTTTATTAGTTCTTTCACCATGATCAATTCTTCTTCGATATTTTAGTATTTTAATAACCAAACCGCGAGGTAAATTCAAACTATCCTTTTGGTGACTGTATTCGGTTAGAAATCAATCGATTTCTATATATTTTAATAACAAGTTTGAAGTTGTTGTTTCGTTGATAAAAGTTATTTTTATGTTGTTAATATTGAGTCGGTTACATATGTATTTACTTATACTTAGCTAAACGATAGCTAGTTTTGGATAAGGTTTAGCTTTATCGATGATATCATATGTTTGTAATAGGGTTGTAAGGGGATCACGAAGAATCATTAGATCTAAATGTCACTAGTAATAAAAGAATGGAGAATTACATAGTTTGATGTGAACACACTACCCATATATCCAAATTATTGTTCTTGTTGAGTTCTTTGTTTAACTATTACTTTCTGTATCGTCGTTAAGGGAACCAAACTATATTCTTTTTAACTTTTAGTTAACTTTTTGAGGCTCTGCAAGTTACATACGTTTCTGCTTTGTAACATTCATAAAATGCTATTTATGGGAGCCAAACCGCGGATACTCAACTATAGCTCTTGCTGCAGAGGAACGAGATGGTGATGAATCTACAATCCCCACTATCTTTTTCATTTGAGTGAAACATCCCAAATCTATCACACAAACATATCATTAGCCATTCCATCATACAAACAGAAAAATATGTGGGTGTGCTTCAGAGAGAGAGAGAGAATGATTACCCCATATGTAGCCAACACTATAAGCTCATATTTTTCGGTTAATATATGGAATGATACATCAGGCACTAATGAATAGCTCATTATATGGAATGAATGATATATCAGGCACTAATACATCTGTTACATAGCTCATTATAGTCTTTTTAAGTTCCAAAACTCATGAATCTCCACTTGAAAGAAAAAGGAAAATAATAAGAGATCAATGTAGAAAGGTAAGAAAAATGACACAGCAATTGAGCTGGATCACACTCTCAAAGGCAATACAAAAACATTACAACTCAAAGTAACCCTGAAGATTATTCAGTAAAAGAAATGAGGTCAAAAACAGACATCTCAATATTCACAAACATAAGCAAAAGCAGTTCCTGGATTTACATGCTTTGACGCATACAGAGAAACAAACTCAGAGTTCCAGAACTCACTAAATGCTTATATCTCTTCCCTCACAAGATACTACAAGGATGTTTAAAGGGATTCGATTTTTTCACCCTTAGGATCAAGAGGACTGGCTTGATGAAGTCTGGCCTAGAGAGACAGATGCTAGCGACGAAGCCCATGCTTGAGCATTCTTTGCCCTCTCACTGAAGCTCCTTGTTTTGACGAGCGTTAGTTTCAACCACAGCCTCCTCACGTCCACCATGTGAAGAGCGCGGCTGAACACTTGGCTTACCTCTCCAAATCTTTCCAGGTTAAGATTGGGAACATAAGAAGCCCACAACGCTCTTAAACGCGGTTCTGCCATGGGGAAGACATGGATTGCCATTTGTAAACAGATAAACAGCAGAGACAGCACCAAGAATGGATCTCCCTTGAATATTTCGCTTATAGATGTCCCTTTGCGTAACCATGTGATCAGATTACCATCTCCAGCGTCTAAGCTGGCTGTTGGTTCCGCTTCAGCCACGTACTGAACAGGTTTGAGACCTGAAAAAAAGAAAGAATAATCAGTTATTATTGATTTTTTTCAAACTGAAATGTGCTGCTATAACCAATCACCTGTTGATTCCTCATAAAACTCAATCAAGGATGTAAGATCCTTTCTACCATGGTACCGCGCTTTTGAAGTTTGATTAACCATCAGGATTGAAGGTAGGCTATGGATACCATACCTTGAAAAGACACTGCAACAAATCAATTAATTGAAATCAGTTAGTAAGACAAAAACGAAAAGATGGCCAACCACATGGAAGAGGAACCCACTAATGAGACAATCACACAAAAAATGATGAATTAACTAACCAAGTTAGTCTTTAAATCAAATGAACTTTTGTAAAATAAAATGTAAGATACTATTTCAATTTTTTTTTTTAATGTGAGCTATTTAATCCACTTCCTAGCAATATACTAAATAACATGGAAATAGACTATCTAGTCTTTCAAGAAAGATTAATAAGTAGGTTTCTTACGATGGTAGTGCTTGAGAATGATCCACAGCTAGGTGCTGTATCTGAGGGAACATGGAACTCAACATATCAAACTTAGGGCGCAGAGCACGTGAGAAGGGGCACCAGGAAGCATAGAAGAGCACAGACACATAAGCATTTCCATCATGATTCAAAGCCATTAACCTGTCCAGTGAGTCTCCATCTAACTGCACATTGCAAAATTTATACACTGCTTTAGTTACAACTTACAAATAAAAGCTTCAAAATCCAATTTTATCGCTTAAGACACCTATTTTAAAAATTTGTTAAATCATCTCTGCAGACACTAGACAGAGCTACTACACAACAACCAAACATAATTAATCACATGTCTTAAGTAAATTTCAAAAGTAATGGACTAATAATTTGAATTTAACACTAATAACACAAACTTAAAAAAAAAAAAAAAGAGGATTATCAAAAAAGATCTAATTGTTCGTAATTCAATTATTAATTCCGAAATAAATCATTTGGTGATCACCTAACGTATAAAAGCAAACGTGACGAAAGATTAAAGATTGAATTGGCACACACTCATTCAACACAAACCCTAAAGGAGAGAGAGAGAGAGACTGACCTCGATAGGAGGAGCTGGATACATAGAAGGAGAGCATTTGGAGTCTAAATCGAACCGGAAAAGCTCGAATTCGTGATTGCAAACCGACGACGATGATGAAGCGAACCCAGAGGGAAAGCATGATGAGACAGCTATGGTGAGGAGGAGAAACGGAAGACGAGAATCCATGGCGGAGGTGATTCGAGGAGGAAGAAAAGGTTGAATCGAACAGAATGGTTTATAAAAGATAGCGAATTGGTGAAGAAACAAAACCTAATGTCTCAACGAATTGGGGCAAATCCCGGATCTTTTCTATACCTTTTGTCTTTTTCCCCAATTTTAATTAATTTTTCATATTAGGACAGATATAATCTAGTGGGACCCACCTCTGTCTCTCTCTCCAAGTGTTGCGGTTTGGGTTTAAAAGAACATACGGCCCTCTCAAAACATCAAAAGCCTTATTTCAGCCCAAAACGGCTCAATATATAGTCCACTGGTCAAATACAAGTCAACGATATTCTTCAGATTTGTTCATGTTATATTGTAAATTAATACACTTTTAATAATGTGCGAATTGCGATCATTTTGGGTCGAAAACATGCTAGGGATTCTGTTCAATGTATGCAAACAACGAAGTTTTTTATTTATTTTATCTGTGAATACATATGCTTATGTTGTTTTAGCATATACAAAAACATCGAATGGTACAAATTATTTTACACCTAGGTGTGTCGCATTTAAATCTAAACTTTTGTGGAGCTTCTTCGGGTGAAGAACCTTCACGATGCAACAAAACGTAAGGAGCTTCTTCTGACGCTAACTGTTTTGCTTCAACATCTGGAACTGCTACTATACTCATCACTACAATACCAATATTTATATATGTTATAATAAAATTCGCATTGTAAATAACTAATACTACATGTTAAAAATGAATTTTACCCGATGTAATGGCGAAGAAGAAAACAAAAGCAAACTTCACTGATGATGTTTTCATTACAATATGATGATGCTGAAGAAGGTGTTATCCAAGATTGTTTGTAGCTATTGTTGAACCGTTTTTATAGATGAAAAGAAAATCATGATCGTATTATTTAGTTTGATAAGACTGAATTGAGATTTTGTTACCATGTTTAATGAAATAAAGAAGACCAAATCCAAGTCTGGAAAGGTAAAAATTGATACACCTTGACCGTTTGCATTCTATCGCTACCCCAATAAAATCCAGGAAAAGTCTCTCTAAATCATATTTAAATTATCACCTCAGACGAACTTTCCAAGCTTCTTCTATGGCCTTAAATTACATGTGATCTTGTTGCTGAATATACAAAAATGTGATCCCTGTGTCAGAGATATTTCTTTGTTCTGTTGGTGAAACTGAGTGTGTCTTAAGAACAAAGGTGGAACAATTAATCTTCTCTTTTATGTCTTTCTTGCTCTCTCTCAAACATAAGACTTACACAGCTTAACCCCTTTAAATCTCAGCATTGCTAAGGATAGTTAACATAAACATTTTTGCTAGCTAATGACTATTTTTTCTAGAGTCTTTTTCTTAATTACTCTTGTTTTATAGTGAAGACAAAAACACTTTATTTCTGCACCTGATGATGTGAAATGACTTTGTTTCTCATCAAATCAACCATATGACTTTTTCTCCAACAGTGACATTTGGGATCCTCCATTGATCTATTATGATTGTGTTCATTTCACGATCATATCAGTACCACAAAGAGAAAGAGACAAAAACTTTAGCCATATAACTTCCCTTTATAGCATTGCCATGTGATCCTACTTTCATCTTTCATTAGAATGTCCCCACATATGTTTTGCCTCTAGTAGAAAGATTTTGTAATGATAACTCAGTTTCAACCATAGAAAAAGGACAAAAGACTCACTGTGAAACATGAAGAAACAAGAGCATATGCCAATATCTAAATTATAGCATCTAGTAAAAGCATAACCATGTGAAACACTATTCTTGTATGTCCAACAAAACACTTGATAGCTCTATATATATATATACAGACCCAAAGGAGAATCAAGCAACAACACGCAATCCAAGCTTTAAACTCTTTCATTTCAGAAAAGAAACATGGCTTTAGTAAAAGGGCAACCAGAAGAAGAAGCAGAGATACATTGTTCAAGTCTCTTGAGCCAGCCTTTGTTTCAAGCTTTTCTAAGTATAGCTGAAGAAGAACTCGATTTTAATCATCTGATGGGAGGCTTGACGTTCCATTGCCCTGAAGACATCTTCCTCCGTGTAACTTCTCAGATACAAGAATGATGATCATCATCCGGAAAACATTTTATACTGTAGATATATATTCATCTTTCTTTATATGAAAGATAATGATCAGGAAGATTAGAAAATTCAATGTAGATGCCAGTTCTGTGTAATGAAGGATGGAATCAAACAAAAATATCTCTCAGATATGTTTTAACAACTAACTGGTATACACTGCAAAATCTAAAAGATTTTTAATGTTTATCTACAGAATCAAGAGAATCATGATCAAATAAATACCCAAACCGCGTTTATATACCTAAACCAAGCAAGACCCGGTATATATATATTTTTTTGGTTTGTACCGGCAAAAATTGGGTTTTGGATGCCAAGTTTGTTGGTTCGAGTCAAACTAAACCGTACAGAACCGAGACAAATACTAACCCGATGATATGTTAGATTAAACCGAAAAATCGTAAACCGAAATCTGAACCGGTTAGTAGTAGTAACAGTGTGAGTGTTCATATATAAAAGATGCAGACTCTCTCTCTCTCTCTCTCTCTCTCTCTCTCTCTCTGTCTCACAGGAGAGATATTAAATTGCGTTTCTTCGAGTTCTGGGAATGTGTCAGTGAGCTGTCTCTCTGGATCTGACTCAAAATTGAATTCAACTACTGACTCCCCCACCCCCCGCACGGGTTGCTTGTTTGCTTCCCCCTGGAAACTTCGATGCGGAGACATATATCTCCTGTTTTTTTCTGATCAGATCCTAAAGCGTGCTCCTGCAATTCGACGCCGTTTTCAGCTAAATGATCTTGGATCTCGCCTTTAATTCGTCGTAAAAAGAATAAAAATTTCAAAGAAGAAGAAGCTCGTTCGTTCGTTGTCGGTGTGATTCCAAATTTGAATTTTTGGATTTTTAGGGAAGGAGCTCGATTTTACGAGCTGGTGGTTGTAGGAGGAGGTGATGGTGTTCAGATCCAGGATAAAATGGATTGCGCTCTTGGTGCTCATCTTATCAGTGGGTTCTCTCCTCGTTCATCTCTCCATCACAAAGTCTTCATCTGTGCAGTTGGCTTCTTATGCGAGAGGCACTCTTTGGCAAGATTTTGATTCTTTGTTAGGTGCTCAGGTTTGTATTAGAAAAAAAGGAATTGAGTTTTGGTTTTTAGTTTGGAGAATGTTGTTTTAAGTGTTTGTTTGGTTTTTTCAAACTGTTGTAGGATTTTAGAAATAAGCACTTGTGGCGGCCTGTTAAATCGTTGGAGTCCTTGCAGCCTTATGCCAATCCTAGAAACAGTTATCCTGGTACTACTACAACTACTATGCTTTACTTTGTTTGTGATATGTGCTCTGTTCTTCTGCATTGGTCATTGCTTTCTCCATAATGCAATAGTCTTTCTTTGTAACAAAACATTGAGAGCCATTATCCATGTTGTATGCTGTGTTTTGAACATAAGAAGCCTCTTGGGGTCTTTTATGAAATTGTTTTTTAATTTGAAATCTTATGCAAGAGGCGCCATTTAGCAAGATTTTGATTCTTTTTGAGGTGCACAGGTTAGTAAAAAGGAATTGAATTTGATTTCAATTTGGAGAATATGTGTTCTGTTCTGCATTGGTCATTACTTTCTCCATAATGCAGCAGTCTTTCTTTGCATCAAACCATTGAGAGCCATTATGGATGCTGTATGCTGTGTTTGATACTTGTTTGAACATGAGAAGCCTCTTGGGGTCTTTTATGATTTTTTTTTTTTAATTTTTTTGGAATATTTTTGGATTTTTGTTTATATTTCTTGATGCTTTCTCTTTGCAGCGCCCAGTTCAACAAACAACGGCTTTATTTACGCAAAGATATTTGGTGGATTTGACAAGATCAGATCTTCTGTATGTATCGCTTGACTTGATAGTTTAATATTCATCTTTATTTTTCTCTGTTATTTATGTTGATTACGTCTTTGTCAAATTTTCTAGATATGTGATCTTGTCACCATCTCCAGGCTTCTAAATGCTACTCTTATCATTCCAGAGCTTCAAGAAAGTCTTCGCTCCAAAGGCATCAGGTACCCATTAACTCTATCCACTATGTTGTTCGTTCTTTGTTTCTTTGCCATGTAATCAGACTCTTCTTTACTCTAGTGTACTTCTTACATGATGTGCAGCAACAAGTTCAAGAGTTTCTCCTATCTTTATGATGAAGAGCAGTTTATATCCTTTCTCAAAAATGATGTTATAGTTGCCAAGGCACTCCCTGAGAGCTTGAAAGCCGCGAGAAAAAGGAATGAGTTTCCTCTTTTTAAGCCCAAAAACTCTGCATCAACAAAATTCTACCTCGAGGAAGTTTTGCCAAAACTAAAGAAAGCGAATGTTATTGGATTGGTCGTCTCTGATGGGGGATGCTTGCAGGTAATGCGTGTGTTTGTTTCTTCCTTAGAGTGAAATTAACTTATAAATCTGTAGAGATCTATAAGTAGATATCTTTCTGCTTGCTAACTACCATCGCTCGTCATTTCATGTTTTTTTTTGTTTAAATGTAAGAAGTTATTGTATTGGTTAAACGAAGTGTTTTATTCTTATCAAAGCTGTCTTATTTTCAGTCCACTTTGCCAGCTTCAATGCCTGAACTTCAGAGACTAAGGTGTAGAGTTGCCTTCCATGCCCTCCAGCTTCGTTCAGAAATCCAGGTGCTGGGCAAGAAGATGGTTGACAGGTATTTGATACTTGCACTTAAAAATTTAATTGGCGAAAGGGACTAGAACAGCATATAGTTATGGCTCTTGATTATTGGGGGAGGGAAAGAATATTACATGCTAAGCTTTTGTTTCTTTAACCATGGGGGTACCTAGCTGGGAACAATAATAAATAAGTGGCAGGGTTTACTCTTTTTTTATTTAGCTTGGGATCGTGAGGTGGAGCACTACGTAACTAAAAGCCATATACCTATCGTCAATTTGTACATCTACTCTGTAATAACCGTGCTTTCCTGACCTTGCCAGGCTACGTAGATCAGGTCAACCCTTCCTAGCTTATCATCCTGGCTTAGTGAGGGACAAATTGGCATATCATGGATGTGCTGAGCTTTTCCAGGTAAAATTTTTCATCCTTCTCCATCTGCATTGGTTGATCGAACAAAGTGTTTATATCCGATACGCTGTTTTCCTGTCTACCTTTTGCGCTCAAGTTACATGGGAAGTAGTTTTAAACGGTGGAATTGGTTTCTTCTGTTTTTTAAGGATCTTCACAGTGAACTCATTCAGTATCGGCGGGCTCAGATGATCAAGCAGAAGTTTATTTCAGAAGAACTTATTGTTGACTCACACTTACGCAGGGACAATGGCTTATGTCCTCTCATGCCAGAAGAGGTAGAACACGGAATTCTCTAAGATTATGCTACAAATGCTTAATATCGACACATTTTTATATCTTTATACCCTCTTTGTCCGCCCTTCATTCCGTCTCTTGAAAGCTGAACATGTCTATGTGTTTGAAATCTTCATAAGTCTCGACGTCTACATGTAGTTTACATGTAACAAACTGTTTCCAAGCCTGAACACCCCCTTATGCTGACATTCTAATACACCAATTAGACATTTCCTTACTGCGGTTCTGATGGAACTGCATTTACTTTTGTGATGCTAAGAGTTTATTGGTATCGAAATGTCGCAGGTTGGAATTCTTTTGAAAGCATTGGGTTATTCTCAAAAGGCGATTATATACTTAGCTGGTTCCGAAATGTTTGGCGGCCAACGTGTTTTGATTCCTCTGCGTGCCATGTTCCCTCATTTAGTGGATCGGACTTCCTTATGCAGTACAGAAGAATTATCAGAATTGGTTGGTCCTGAGACGCCTCTTCCAGAAAGTACATACAAAATGCCTCATAGAAAAAGCGATAAGCAGCTCAAAGAAGAGTGGAACAAGGCAGGTCCTCGGCCTAGGCCTCTCCCTCCTCCTCCAGACAGACCTATCTACCAGCACGAAAAAGAAGGGTGGTATGGTTGGCTTACAGAGAATGATACAGAACCAACCCCTTCACTTATGGATTTTAGGAATCAAGCACACAGGCTACTGTGGGATGCGCTTGACTTCGTTGTATCTGTAGAATCTGATGTGTTTCTCCCTGGTTTCAACAACGATGGTAGTGGGTTGCCAGATTTTTCGAGCTTGGTGATGGGTCAGAGGCTCTATGAAAGACCCTCATCACGAACATATAGACTGGACAGGTTAGAAAGTTTAGTACTCGACAGTTAATGAAGCATTTTAAAGTTCAAATTGATCTAGAGCTTGTGGCTTTAGCTCACTACTTCATAGAGAATATGCAAATTAATTAATGTTGCTGCTTTTTTCTCAAACAGGAAAGTTATTCAAGAACTTTTCAACATTACACGTGAGGACATGTACCATCCCAACCGTAACTGGACAGTTCGTGTGAGGGAACATCTTAACTCAAGTTTGGGTGAAAGTGGGATTATCAGGCAGTCTATGTTTTCGAAACCCAGGTTGTTTCTTTCACATCCACTTCCTGAATGCTCATGCAGAACATCTCCCCTTGAAGATTCCAGACAAATACGAAGTGACGACGGCAGATTTCTCTATGGAGGTGAGGATGAATGTCCTAAATGGATGAAATCAGCTGGGGTGGAAAAGAGTAAAACCGATGATGGTGATCAGCCTGATTATGAACATGACCTTCTCACTGAACAGTCAGAAACTGATGAAGAATTTGCTAAAAGTAAGGTGGCTTCAGCTTTTGACCAGGATGAAGAATGGGATCCCAATGACAAGTAATGTATCAAGGATGCAGATTCTGCAGTCAGGTGTCATTGGATAGCTAAGGCGAAAAGCAAACAAACGGAGGTTTTTTTTCTTGTCTACAGTTACTGAGAATAAGCTTTTAGTGTTATTCTTTTGGTAGTAGTTTCTTGCAAATTAGTTGCATACTCTATATACGTCAGAGCTTTCTCAAAGATATTGGTATTGCCTCCAAGCGCCCTTATGCAGCAAGGATTACTATACGCAGCAAAGGACGAGCATTATGCTTCATCCCTCTCTGAGGTCTTCCCATGAAGCAAATGTGAAGCTGGAGGTATCTTTGTTTTTTTCCACATTCATTGTAAATCTGATAAAGGTTCATTCAGATTCTTTTTCTTTTCTCCTTTTCTACAATAGTTTTTGTTTTCTGGATTTGTTATTGAGTTTGACACACTACAGATATGAAAGATAAAAGTAAATTTCAACAGAGTTTTAATATTCAATTGCTGTCTCCTGATTGCTCCACATTCATATTCATAAGACTGGGATGGTCACTGAGATGGGTATTAGAATAGTTAAGTCATTCATTGATCCAATCAAAAGAATACATCATTTTCTTAATGACAATGGTAGGATGATTTTTGATGCGTTGATACATGTATGTATATGTTAAACTGTTGTATACAAAAGCTTCGGAAGCAGGGCAGGGAGAAGAGAACCCTAAGCACCACCATGTTTCTGTGTCCATGGTTTGATAACAGAGACAACGGTAATGATGATGATGATAAGAAGGATGAGGATGGCAATGCACATCCATTTCCTTGAACTTTTCTGTTTCTTTAGTGCCTTTGTTAGTTGGTTATTCCCGGATTGAACATGATCCACAGCGCTGGAGACCTGTTAGAGTAGAAACAGAGCAATAAGGGGTTTGAAGAAATCTTAACTCAGGGTTTCATCAAAGATAATGAAGAGAGACTGTTTACCATATTCTCTATGTTGTCTAGCATCTCTCCCTGTGCATCCACCAGCACTGCCATATCAAGAAACACCTACCAACCAAAAACAGAAAAAGAGACGCAGAAGGTGAATCATTGTTGAATATATCGATAATTTTGGTAAAGTAGAGCAGGCTTTACTTGTTGGAGGTCAAGGAGTTTCTTCTCTAAATCTCTGACAGCATCATGGCGTTCCTGAATCTCAGCCAGTGTATCCATTATCTGCAGAGCCAGAAAATAACCTAACTTGTGATACACGTGTCTGTTGTCTTGTAGCTTAGGTATTCATGGTATTGCCTAAACATAAATACCAACCTGGCCTCGCCCTTGCTCCATGATTGCTTTCTCAAAAATCTGCTCACTGTCTCCTGTTTCAATCAATCTATCGACCATCTACACACCCAAAGAGATTATCATGAGCCAATACTAAAATTAATTCAGTAGATTTAACTTGAGAAAACAACTATAAGTTCTTGCCTCTTCATCAGCTCGTTGCCCAGTCACTACCATTGTCAAGATCCAAAACAACACACAAAAATTGCTATCAGAAGATCATCAATGAAAACAGTTAAAATCTTTTGTAGATTCTCAATTCAAAACCTGTAAACACACGCCTCTCAACAACTTCTCTGTATTCTTGGTGAATGTTTTGTCTTAGAGTCTGCAGTGAACAAACTTTAAAAGCTTAGGGCTAACTTTCTTAAGAAGATTTTGCAGAACCACTTCTCAAAACTTACTTGGAATTCAGATATCTTGTCCTTGAACTTCTTCTTTATCGCTCTGCGGATAAAACAAATTACACATTGGGAGAGAGACATAATCTTGAAGCATAGCAATAGATTCAGGAAACAAAAACTCACATAGTTGTGGCTGTTCTTGTTCTGTCTACTCCAGTTCCTTTCCCACAACCTGGTTTACTCCGGTTCTCTAGATTCTGTACAAATTAATTCAGGTCTTAAACAAAGAGGACCAGATCACATCAACAGAATCAACAATGTATTCATCTCTAAGCCTAACCTCTCTATCAAGTTCTTCGATCTTTCCTTTGATGAAGCGAGAGATTCTTCCAACTTCATCAACATCTCTCTCCATCCTCTGCTTGATTGCTACAGAACAAGAAAAACATTAGAGAGAAGCCATATTTCAATTCATCTAAATCTTGAATCAAGAACTTGTCTCTAAGTTTTAAAATTCGAAATCGTACATTTCATTGCAGGACCCTTAGTGACGGCTTTAGTCTCCTCGTGTGCCGCTTGAAGCTTCTTGAGATGCTTGTCAAGCTTCTCATATTGGTTATCGATTTCTCCGACCTAAACAGTTAGTAATGATCTCAATATACACATTTGACACAGATTGAGAAGGGTTAAAGAGGGATGTTTTTTTTTTTCTTGAAAAAAGTTAAAGAGGGATGTTAAGTATACCTTTTTGAAGAAACCAGCAAGGCCGAGATCTCCAGAGTTACCTGGTCCATGTGCTGACTCAATGTCGCTTCTATTAGATCGATCTCTCGAGAACTCTGACGAACCCTGTCCAATGTTAACATCATCATCTTACTATATATTTCCTCCATTAAATCCCATGTAAATCTCAAGATTTATTGGATGATTCTGTTTCTATATAAACGATTAATGTTTGAGAAATTGTAATGAGACGTCATATCATACAAAAACTTGTAACTCAAGCAAAGAGCCCTACGAGTTTCTAATTTTAACTACACGGAAACATTGCGGGGCTCAGAAGTTAGAACAAAAATGGTCGTGATCACGTAATGTCCAAAGGGAAACGGAGAAAAGTTGGAAGGAAAAGATAAAGACAAACCTTCAAGAGGTCGTTCATTGTCGGAGAACTTGGTTAGAGAAGAAGAAGAAGATCTATAAGATAGGATAAAAAGAAACTTGCTGAACAATCAACCAAACTCCATATATTCCATGCAAAATGATATATAACCTAAATAACATTCAAGAAGGAAAGCAAACCTGGTTTTATCAGATAAACCCAGATCTCTCTTGTTCTCTTTCTCTTTTGTTTTCTCCTTTTTTAATCATAGAAATTAATAAGAAAAAGATCATCTAAAGAGAAGAAGAGAGGAGGCGCTTCATTACCGCATAAACCAGAGCACAAAAAAAAAAAGATTGTTAGACACGTAAGGTTAGGGTCAGCGGTTAAGATCTTATTTTGATATTTAATGTAATTCTTTTTAACAACAAAAAAACTGGTAAATCTGGTTGATGACAGATAACTACTCAAATTCTCTTATCCTGGGGGTGGTGTATCTATTACATGCATTAAATCAAACACAAACAATGTATGTATTCAAAGCCTTCTTGCTGCACAAGGACACCTAAAATCGCATGTTTTTAGAATTATAGCCACATCACATTTCCCGCCTCCACATATAAAACTTCAGTTAATATTCTCTAGTTAGAGCTGTCAGCGTTTGCTTATATATGTTATTCGAGGGTTAATACTCTAGCCGCAAAGGAATCTTCCAAGCAACGAGACTAAGCAATCATATATTATATTCTAAAGACACGCCTCCACGTCTGAAGAGACAGTAATGCGACTTGTTCAATGTCAACGATGTGTTTGACAATGACATTATGGGATGAAGATAAGTAGTTGTGAATGACTGTGACTTGTTACATGAAAAACAAAAGTATATCTCTTTATTCTCTCTTATGGATTTTTCTTTTTCTTCTTCTTTGGTCTCTCCTCAGGGGGGATACGATGTGTTCCCAAGCTTCAGAGGTCCAGACGTCCGTCAAAAGTTTCTCAGCCACTTGTTTAATGAATTTGACCGCAAGGGAATCAATACTTTCAGAGATAGTCAGATCAAGAAAGGCAGATCCCTCAGTCCTGAACTCAAGCAAGCTATAAGAGAATCAAGAATCTGCCTCATCATCCTCTCTAAGAACTACGCTTCATCGAGCTGGACTCTGGGGGAGTTAGTTGAGATCATGGAGTCTTGGCAAGCTTCTGGCAAAACGGTAATGACAATTTTCTATGACGTTGAGCCGTCTCATGTAAGAAAACAGACCGGAGAGTTTGGAATGGAATATAGAAAGACTTGTGAGACAGAGACAGAACAGCAGAAGCAGAGATGGAAGCAAGCTTTGACTAGTGTTGCAAACATACTCGGAGAAGATTCACATAAGTGGTTTGATCCTCTCCTCTCCATTTGAAACATTTGTAATCATTATCTCATAACAATGCATTTACAGTAAAAAACTCTATAAATTAATAATACTTAAGACTGTGATATTTTATTAATTTATAAAAAAAATCTTTTAAGATTTATGTACATTAAATGTATTTTTTATGTAAAAATGATTTGATGGTATATGTACTGATTAATTTTATAGATGCGCATTTTGTGTTGTTATTATTCAATTATTTTGGTGTATATAAATATTTACTGTAAATGTAGATGCATTTTAGATGTAGAATGACAAATGTAAATGTAGATGCATTTTAGATGTAAAATGACAAATAACATTAAAATATTTTGAAATGTTTAGAAAAATTAAAGATAAACTTTACTATGTAAAAAAAACTAACTATACAGCATATTTTTTATATTTATATAAATTTTATATGCATTAACTATTAATTTACGTTTACACTGGTATCATGTAATTACATACAAGTTTTTCAAAAATTTATTTTCTTATCGAATTATGACATATTTTAAATTAGTCCAACTAGACTAAAAGACTATTAATTTATGAAGTTATATTGTATATTGATTGATACTTTCTTATAATATCTATGTGATTCATTGTGCAACATTTTGATGGAGGAACCAAAGTTTCTATCTTCTCAGGGACAGTGAAGCAGATATGATCTCAAAGATTGCCAAAGATGTTTCTAACGAGTTGAACTTCACATCATCAAGGGACTTTGATCATCTAGTTGGAATTGAAGCTCACTTAGCAGAGATGGCTTCACTGTTATGCCTAGAATCAGATGAAACAAGGATTGTTGGGATTTGGGGGCCCCTGGGGATAGGCAAAACAACAATAGCAAGAGCCATATACAATCAGATTTCAAGAAATTTCCAGCGCTGCCTCTTTATGGATAATGTTAAGAGAAGTTACAGAAGTGGTGGTGACTCTGACACTTATACATTAAAGCTGAGGTTGCAAAGAGAGTTTCTTTCAAAGATTTTGGACCATAAGGATATGGTAATACACCATTTAGGTACAGCTCAAGAACGGTTGAAGCATGAGAAAGTCCTTGTTGTTCTTGACAATGTGGATAAGCTAGAGCAACTACAAGCTTTGGCAAATGGACCTCCCTGGTTTGGTAAAGGAAGTAGGATCATCGTGACGACAGACAATAAACATCTCTTGGAAGCACATAAGATCAAGCATATATATGAAGTGAAATTCCCATCTAAAGATGAAGCTCTAAAGATATTCTCTCAGTCTGCTTTTACAAAAAGTGCTCCCCCAGAGGGTTATCTGAACCTTGCAGTTGAAGTAACAGAGCTAGCTAGTCATCTTCCATTAGGCCTCTGTGTTCTTGGCAAAGCATTGCGCGGGAAGAGCGTGAGCAGGTGGACTGTTCAACTACCTAGGATCAAAACCAGTCTCAATAGGGACATTGAACAAGTACTAATGGTTGGTTACAATGGCTTAGATGATGAAGACAAAGCTATCTTTCTCCACATTGCGTGTTTGTTTGAAGGCAAAAGAGTTGATTGTGTCACACAGTTTCTTGGAAACAGTGGTTTAGATATCGAATATGGACTTAGTGTTCTTGTTGGAAGAGCTCTTATAAGTATATTGAATGACAAACTCATTATCATGCACCGGTTGCTAAGACAGATGGGCAGAGAGATTGTTCATAAACACTCTATTCACTTGTCTATGAGATGCCGGTTCTTGATGGGTGCTTACTACATGTACCATGTTCTTGCTGATAATATTGTAAGTCCTTTTATCTATAGCACCTCACTCAATGTGGTTTCAGTCAACTGATTAGCCTTTTATGGGTATTTTTCAGGGCACTGGAGCTGTGTTAGTCAGCCTCACAAATGAGAAAGCCCTTAGTGGAGTGCATGATCAACAACTTGTAAGATTCTGCAGAGATATGGTGGATAAGGTTAGTCATGAGAGTATACATGAGTGTTAGCTACCTAATTAACTTTAGTCATTTACACTGAGATTCATGTCCTATGACATGCATGCCTTGCAGGGGAGCAAATTGGCCAAGCTAGTCTGGAAGGGAATCAGTAACTTGGTTTGGTTCATGTTTTCTCTCCTAAGCAGTGCCTTTCTTTCCATCATGAGTATGCCGACTGCTGCATTTGAACATCCGTTTTGGAAAATCAAGAAGAGACTTTCGAATCTGAAACCCACCAGCAAAGAGGTGAACTGCTCTGTGGAGGGTTGCAAGGAGGTAGGAGACATCTCACCAGATATCTTGCTCATGTAAACTAATTCATAATGTTGAAACTTTGGACCCCTAGTTTGATTTGGGACTGAGCTTATAAGTCGTATTATATGTATCTTTGACTTAATGCAATTTCTGTTTCTTCACTTATTAGTATTACTATTTTTATAATTGTTTGTTGATGATGATTGGGGGAACCAAATACTGAAATTTCAAACCTATTAAGCCTTAACCATTCGATAAAGTGTGTCACAATATTCAGACTAAAGATGACTCCCCTAAACAAACCTAAATCAGAGGTAAACCGCATGGACTACTATGTGTTTGGTTTTAGTGAAGTACAAAGCAAAACAGGATCATCCTAAACAACTCTGCTTCACCTCTTAATCTTTTTGGCTTCTTTTTTCTTCAGCTTCCTAAACAGAGTTGGTTGGTTGGTTGTTGATGGTTAGCTAGTTGTTTCTTGCCTTCTCCAGATCTGGAAGATCTGATATCAAATAACAAAGTTTTAATGCAAGATCAATCATATAACCAAACAGTCCAGAGTATAATAACGGCACTAAAACTTTGCATTCAATCAATTTTTACTTAGTCTCTACTTCCAGGTTTAAAGGTTGTTGAAAACTTACAAAGCAATCCATCATCATCGCTGCTTTCACAATCTTCATCAACAAACTATGAATAAAAAAGAGGTAAAAAATAATTAGCCGAAGTGGCTTAGCTAAACACCAATAGAAAGAAACAAACAAGTATGAGAATCCACTTACTGCACTCTCATCATCAGAGGCTGTTTCAGCTGAAAACAAAGAAAGCCAAAATAGAGACTCTATAGTTAGAAACAACTTATGACCAAGGATGATGTGAATACGTATAAAATTGACTTATAAGTTTGTAAGGACTTACAGTTGACTTCCTCATCCTCATCACACCACTTGTTCCAGTCTACTTTGATGTAAGGCGCAGGCTTCTCTTCTGATTTCAAGATTCGTGGCCACCAGCTTCTCTCTTCTTTCTGAATCGAAAATATAATGTTCCTTAGCCCAACGTTCTTTCTATATTCCTGCATCATACATAACATAGGACACTTGTAAAAAACAAGTATGTTGCTAGTTCTTATGATTTAAAGGGAGAAGAAATGGGCACTTACTGGCACGACCTTCCCATATAGCTCCAAGCTGAACTCGAAGAGCTTGCCTTGTGCGCCAAGAGCAGAGAAAGTGAATAGTCCCTGAGGCTCACATTTGACTGAAACGTCCTTTGCGTCAGGTAAGGCGACGGTTAGGTAAACCTTATCAGAACGCTGTGCCCAAAGAACCTCCGGGTTATGACTACATACAAGACAAAACACAACACTTTTCAACTATACCGTTCTGTTGCCACCTAACGACACAATAAAATCATAACCAAAACAGAACAAAACTTCGAATCCTCTGTGGACCAATTTCAACACTCAATTAATATAAGTAGAATTAAAAGATCCAAACTTTTAAGAAGCATAGGCATGAGCATGAGTGCTTCAGACAGAATTAACACTGTTGAAGCACATCAAAATGCAACCTTTGAGAAAGATTGCTACAGAGGGACTGATCAAGTGAAAGATGATTTCTTTGTAAATCATTATAACAAAGTTCTAAGATTTATGCAATAGCTCTCTATGACTGAAGGATCACAAGGTTCGAGCTTTTCCTCTGGGAGCTTAACTCTTAAACACTATACAAACATGAAAGTAATCTTCTAATGCAAAACCCATTAGTAAACTAACTAAAAGATGATTACTTTATATATCTTAGATCACAAATCAACACCAAAACTGTTTTGTGGATTATAACACCAAACTGAATCAGTTTCATCTTCTGGTTTAAAGTCTTAGTCTTTGGTAAATCTCAAACACATACCTCATGTTTTAGTGATCGGGAAGTGTGAACGGCGGATGTAAGAGCGTCGCTGAAGCTCAAGCGACAGAGACAGAGTGAACTCAACGAGTCTTTTAGGGTAATAAGATTCTTCTGGAGTGAAACAAAGGTAAAGGTAAAGGTAAAGGTCAAAGGAATCTAACAATCAGCCCCCACAGTTTTTGATTATTTTCATATAGATCCATAAACTATAGAGATATTACACTTTTATCCTAAAAGAAAAAAAAATATTTTCATTGTTGTCATTGGATTTCTGTTTGAGTGTTTTCCATAGTTGACAAAAACAAAGGTTTTTCCATAATTATGCCAGTTTGTGTAATTAAATTATCATCTACTAGAAGAGGTCATATCAACAAATTTTGCAAGAAAACAGTATGTTCAATTTTAATAAAAATATTTAAATATATGCCAGTTTGTGTAATTAAATTTTCATCTACTAGAAGAGGTCATATCAACAAATTTTGCAAGAAAACAGTATTTTAATAAAATATTTAAATATATTTAATGAAAAAACAAAGAGATCACACCAAAAAAAAACTAGTAACCAATAATAATTAATTAAATAATACGGAGTATATATATATATTATTTGCTAAGCTAGTAATTAACTAGATAGCAATGGATATTTTTAAGACTCTAAATATATAATTATAACTACGTTGATATATATGACCAAATCATTTCATATTGTTTATTTGCCACATCATTTCTAAAATTTCAAGTAAACTCCATTTAATGACAAGAAAGAGTTTAAAGATGATTTTCTAAGTATAAAAGACGATTTGAGAGAGATTTTATCATGTTTGCTTTCAGTAATAAGTAATAAATATTTATATGTTTTATTAGGAATTGGATGCTTGTAATTAAACAAAGAACTAATGGATATGCATGTTTAGATTGTAAACATTTTCTTTAATACTACGTCGATACAAAACTTAAAATTTTGTAATATGTTTATAAATACTAATTTCAAAACAAAAAGAGGAGTTATGTCATATATTCATCTTTTTTTCAAGTTGGAAAATGAAATGGATGCTATTCTCATTTCTACTTATCCTCAAAACGTCATCATCTTTTGGAAACCATTCGTCCATCGATGGAATATTACCGTTTGCACCTAAACATATCGTGATTATTAACAGAATTAACACAAGAGCAACACTGGTCTTGCATTGCAGAAACAAAGAGATAGATTTGGGGATAAGAGCAGTCCTATTCGAAGGTAGCATTGATTTCAGTTTTCATGTCAACCTCCGTAGAACAACAAGGTATACTTGCAGTTTCAACTGGCCTGAGCATAACGCAACATTTGCTATTTTTACGGTCGATAGAGATGACAACCCAAGAAGTAAGCTTGGAGTTTGTAGAGAATGCATTTGGATCGTTTTTGTTGGTGGCCCTTGTCGTGATAAACGTGATAAAACTGGTATGACTTGTTTCAACTGGGATTCTGTATCGCTTTAAAATATATACTGCATAATTTTTGTATCTTTTATTTGATTCATAATGATAATAAAATAAACAGGTCTGGTAGGTGATATTCTTATTACATGTTTGTAGCTTTTCTCTTGTGTGATAAGAGATTATATTTCTCTTAATGAGATATCGAAGTTAACAACTATTTATGAGAACTAGTACTCAATATAGAGTTTGTGGATTTCTTTTAAAATCATTATAAATAAGTTCTAAGATTTATGAAATAGCTCTCTACTCGTTACAAAGAATACAATTATCTATGACTGAACA
Source organism: Raphanus sativus (assembly GCF_000801105.2). Taxonomy (NCBI): domain Eukaryota; kingdom Viridiplantae; phylum Streptophyta; class Magnoliopsida; order Brassicales; family Brassicaceae; genus Raphanus; species Raphanus sativus. The sequence goes on from NC_079516.1 coordinate 2,837,561, forward strand.
ATACCAAGAACTTCCTCGTCAATAACATTTGATATTTTTCTTCTGGGAGTGTAACACTTGAACACTAAAAAACATGAAAATTGAAAGCCAGTCTTCAAAAACAAAAACATGAAAATATATTCTAATGCAAACATCTTAAGTTAACTCCCTCAAAGACATAATCCATCAAGAAGATATTATACTGTAAATTAAATTAATATTTACTAAAAGAGAGCATGTCAACAAATTTTGTAATCTAAATATTTGATTTTAACAAAAACATTTAAAATGTAATCTATAACTATTTAATGAAAAGAAAGAGAGAGTTTTGTAGGCAAACAAATTAGTAACCAATAATAATTGACCAAGAACAAATAAATATATGTACAATATTTTTTATTATTTCGTATGCCAATACGTAGTTCTAACTACTAATGGACATTTTTAGACTCTAAATAATTTACTTGTAATTACGTCTCTATATATAACCAGATATTTCATGTTGTAAATTGTCATATCCTTTAAACTTTTAACTAACATCTATCTAATGGACAAGAAAGAGTTCAAAGACATTTTTCTAAAGTATAAAAGACGATTTCAGAGATCTTACCATTTTTCTTTCAGTGCTAACTAACTAAAGAACATTAATCATCTGTTTATTTAGTATGCTAGTATACAATTTTTGGACCATTTTTCTTTAATTTGCTGAATACGTCGGGCCAAAGGCCAATTTGTGAAACCCCTAAAAGTTTATAAAGGAAGCTAAGATTCAATACCTTAATGTTTCCACCATCATTCTAGGTAAATCATTTTGATGCCTAATGGAAAACAAAAGAAAAAACTAATCGAGCATTTAGACAATGCAGTTAAACGGATGAAATTTAACAAGGACTTGATAAAAGTATTAGCTAGCATATAAAGTAAAAAACAACAACAAGAGACTAACTATAATATTTCATTAAGATACTAGGGTAAACCCGCCCTACGGGCGGGCGAATAAATAAATTAGTATATAAAATTATTTTAATGTTTAACTTATTTTAATTATTTATTTTATTATAAATTTTAAAAATATAAGTATGCTATAATAACAATATAACAATAGGTGAATAGATTTTCCTAAAATTACAGTAGATTGGAATTAGTAGAGTAAAAATATTTCTGCTCTCAATTATGTATTTGTTTCACAATTAAAAATATTTTTTTATTTTCTTCTTAAAACTAATGATATACATGGAATAAAATAAATAAATTATACGTTATAACTTTGAATATTATAAAATAGATAAATAGATACTTCAAATGAATATTGGCATCAACATAACGTGAAAGGATGCATGGTGTCAAAATGAGAGAGTTGTATTTGAGGGATCAGTATTTTTGCTCCTGCATCTTTCCCAGTCATGATCTCAGCCTCGACTATAATGTCACCATCAGTATTTCTGAGGGACATTTGAACTCTTATTTGTAACTGAGGTATTACGAAGAGTAAAACTCCAAATCTGTTCTCAACAAAAGATTACTTGACCTGATTGGAAGTATTATGAAGATTAAGATTCAGAACCTGTTTCAAACAAAAAAATTACGTGAACCAATGGTCAACGGGCGTGAGCATGATAAGATCTATACTTTTAACAATGTTTACTATAAGCTTGTCATATAAACAGGTGACTATCAAATCGTTGATAGTCGCCTATTGTTCGGCCAATTCTTTTTAGCTTTATTTGTTAATGATATAGTAGATCAATCAAACAATTTGTATAAGATTATATAGTGACGTATACGTACAGTCTCATGTTATGATATATTATATTAAAGTAAAATGCTATGAAACGGACATTTCGAATCATATTCCATTTCAAGCAGTCTTTGAGCGATCCAAATATGAATAAAGATCTTAGATGTCTCAGAAACCAATCCCATGATCGATCATTTTCTGAGTCAACAACCGCAAATGCAATAGGATACAAGTTAGAGTTTCCATCTAAAGCTGTAGCAACAAGTAATACTCCTTTGTACTTGCTCTTCAAAAATGTCCCATCAACAACAAGAACTTTCCGCATGGATGTGTGAAAACCTCGTATTGATTGCCCAAACGAAAGGAATAGAAATCGGAATTTACCATCAACATCAGTTTCATAAAACGTCTGTGTTCCTGGATTAGCTTCCCTCAGCATGTACAAATATTTCGGAATTTTTCCAAAACTCTGCTCCGGAATACCTCGAACCACATGAATTGCAAATTCACGAGCATCCCATGCTAACGACTTAGATATCTCGCATCCATGATCCATTCTCATAATCTGTATGATATCATTAGTCTTCGGACCTTCTTTCACACCATCATATCTATGCATTATTATACTGCCAATAGTTTTTGCAGAAGGTATCCGACCACCATTATTCATACTCGACGCAGCACATGTATGATCCGCCACATATTTTTTGATGATGAAATATGTGGAGCCTGATAACCCTTCAGCACGAACACTCCAGTTGCAATGGTTGTCAATGCATCGAATGTACCAAAGTTTTCTGTCCGATTTAACAACTTTGTAATCGAAGTTATGCTTCGTAGCTGACATTTCCAACGCTGCTTTCAACATCGACTTGTTTTGAAACGTTTCACCCTTCTTCACAACATCGATCAAAGAAAATCGAACACTTTTCCCCCTATCATCTTCTTTTCCACGTATGGCGAGATGATCATCTTCTTCTGAGCCGTTCGCGTTACAATCAGATGAACTACCACTCTCATCTCTAGCTGAAACCGAGGAAGCTTCACCGACCTCTCTGAATGGCGAGTTAGATTCCTCCTTATCAACGCCAATGCTGTCGTTGTTCCCATGCATAAGCGAAGTAGACACACACAACCTTGTCGAAGGTTTTCCACGTACATATGTAAGAAAATTTTTGACTTGGCTATCATTCTCAATGATAACTGGGGGACAGTCGATGGTGCCGATTAACTCCATAGGTAGGTAGCTTAACTCAAGCTCGACATCGTTTTCGTCAATTCCAAAATCCTTGAAAACCATAACCCTTAGATCTTCAAAGGAACTTGTCAATTCCAAAACTAGTACTCTGCCTCGTTTTTTCATATCAACATCAAATCCCCACCCTTTTTGGGGATCAAACTTCCACATCCCACAAGAACCATAAATATGCATCTTCTTCACCAAGAAATTCAAAAAAATTTGATGGTTTCCAAAGAAAAAAAGAGATCGATGAGGATGAAGAAGAGAACACGTTTTTTTAAAAAAAACCAACTTAGGAAACACGAAAAATAAGGCAAATATTTATTTAAAATATATTCTCAACAGATTTTAGAGATATTTTAGGAAAATATACATTTCGCACTTGGTAGAATATACCTTCTACGGCCGTAGACAGTAGATAAAACAGTAGGCTGCATAACCCGCCCACGGTAGAATATAGTACTTTGGTAGAAAATGCCAATCAAACATTAGTAGATATATCAGAAAACATAGTTAATGAAATCAACCGAAATCCAGAAATAAGGGAAATGGAAGCTGAACAAATCTACCGTGGTAGAAATGTATTTACTGGCAGCTGATTGTTTCTACGATGGTAGAGAAGTGTACATTGGTAGATATAATTGTTCTACCAGATGTAGATAACTAAGTTATTTAATGAATATACTATCTACGGCCCGTAGTTGGTAGATTAAGTTTTCTTCTGTCCGTAGATCAAAGTATGATATTTTGATATAATAATATTTAGTCTATAAAATTATTTTTCATATGATAGTTACTTGTTTATATACAGTTTGATTATTTTTCCATATTTTTCTGACTGTTAAAATAATTGATATGATTTTCTAAAGTTATTCAAGGGTATCTACGTCCAAAACAGACCAAAAAATGATTTATGGCAAAGGGACAATGTAGTTGTTTTTATGTTCTCTTTTGGCAATTTTTTCTAGATTTTATAAAGCTTGTCTGTAAACAAACATAAAATAACCAAGATTCAAAGACCATGTTGTCAACAAAACAGGGGAAAAAAAGGATCCATTTTTCTTAACTTCCGAGGATCCTTGCACCTGACTGCTACCACCAGTCTCCACCTTAGAACGAACCGAGATGGCACCACTGTTGTTGTCTCCATTGTCATCATCGCCTCCCTATTCAGACCAAACTAACCTGTTAATATCTGCATACCGTGAAGCTAACTGACTGTAACATGGAACTTACATTGCCAATAAATTTATGGAGCAGCATACGGTCACCTTCACTAAGGATGCGGGAGATCATAAAGGTTTGATGGTTTGCAGTGAAGTTGTATGCACCGACCTTGACCTGGAACGTCTAGGTCCCCTACACTCCATGCCTGCAACAAATGGAGGTGCCTGAGTGTCCTCCGGGTTCAAACCATACCAGCCTGAGGAAGCAACGGTTGAAGGCAATTTTATGAGTAAAATTTCAAGAAAAAGAAACATGACAGGCGGAGTAAGAACATACCAAAACATGGTCAGCTTCGTAGGCTCTCGTATTATTCAGTTTTGTCATAACCCTGCCAAAACAAACAAAGAGGCCTTCAGCAGTTTCATCTTCAATGGACATCTCCACCCGATATCTAGCAGGAAGTTAACACGTATCAAATCTCAAAGTTGACTATGTGCATGGACACCAATATTAATGAATGCAAATAAGGTGTGTACAAATGGTACATACCTTAGGACACCAACAGCATTAGTATTAGTACAATGCAGACAGGTGAAAGCTCAGACAGTGTGTTGGAGCTTCTTGATGCGGTTGGAGTAAGAAACATAACACCATCCATTATCTAAGCTTGATACCAGTGACCTTCACGGTGCAGATGAAATCAATCTCCTACATTCGTTAACCAGCAGCAGCAAACTTTAACTTCAGTTCATTCTCTTTTCAAATCATAATATATGGTTACTATACTTGAGAAGAAGCAGATATGACAAATTCATTAAGCTCAGCTATGCTCAGAGATTCTACCTTGACGTAGCTCTTTGGCAATTGAGCTGCTGATGGAAACCCGGTGTATTGGGCAACCAGCCTGTAGAATAATTCTCCCCTGCGGTGGTTTCCTTGTCAAAATATATGTGTGTGCCTGAAGTAGCATTCAGAAACAGACGACCTTCAAAATAAAATGCTGTAAATGTACTGAGAATAATTAAAAGGCGGACTAAGTGATGTTAAGTTCAAGTAATTACCTCCCACAATTTTGGGTTGATACTGGTTGGAACCAGAACCCTTGGATCACCACCCATTATTCAAGTTGTTTGTGGAGCTTGACAGCCTGTGAGTCGAACAGACTCATAGTCACCGAAACATCACTGATAACATTTACATAAAAAGTGATCAAAATGTAATACTTTTTAAAGTAGACAACCAGTATTAGAATCTAAATTGATAAATATGGAACAATTAGTAACTTATCCATTTTAATGGTTGCCGTCAGACGGTTATTGTTCTGCAGAGGTTCGGTTATAGTGCTCTTCACGGCAGCTATCTCACCGACGATGTCTGTGGGATGATTATTATTAAATAACTAATCATGATAGACAAATTTACAGAGAAGAAGACCAGTACCTGGAAGCTGAGAGTTTGTGCTGGCAAGACCAAGCAGCTCGCTGTGATTACGGAACCGAAAAGATTCCACACCTATCGGAATAGCCGGTTCGGTTATCTCATCAAAAGAGGTAGACTTTCCGAAACAAAACATCATAGAGGAGTCCGACAGTCGGTAATTCCGATTACATCGGGGCACATCAAAACCGGCTAGGGAATATAGTGAAACCGTATTCAGATTAGGGCTGTGAGTTGCAAGCCGGTTCATATTCACCGTCGCCGGCATCATGGTCGACTAAACATAAAATGATCAGAAGATTTCGTTAGTAAAGATTCAACACGACAGATGATCTATATATAATCAGGAAAATATTTAAAACAGTTACCAATCAGTTTCGAAGCTCTAAATAGGAATTGTTGGTAATAAGGAATGAATATGTCTGAAACATTTAAATTTAAAACTCAAGCGGGGGAACATAACAGACCTGAGAATCAAGCAGCAACATATCGAATCCTATGAGTTCGCTGACGCGTCGGACGTTCCTGACCTCCCAGAAGCAGAGCAAACTGACTTGAACGGTGGATGAGCATCGTATGGTCCTCAGATCGGAAAGGAAGATCACTGCGTTAGCTATATTCTGGATATAAGTTTACTGTATTGCTTAGAGGGAAGGATCGTGGGTGATGTATTAATGGAGGGTTTTAAGAGTATTATTAGGTAACTGGTATCGTTTCGTACAGTGAGGAAGAAGACGAAAGAACGATTGTGGAACTCTAATCGCCATGAGCTCTAGAGAGACGAAGAAGAACATGGGTCTAACCCTCAAGGAAAACGCAGCGTTTCATGCAGGCTAAGATGATAAACGGGCTGGCACCTATTAATGAAACGCAGGAGATTGGTTATCTGGACACGTGTCGCGCCGTCGGGAGTCTAGTTTATGTGCTGGCATCTGACGTGGTGCATCCTGGAGTGAGAGAACTGTACTTTATATAAATAGATAAAGCAGGCATATATATGCCGCATACATCAAAACTTTACAACTTTATTAGTTTTTGTCCTATTTATATAGTTTTGTGGGTGACTGGTTGGGCATACATCTGATTCAGTGTATATACACATTAATTAAACTGTTGAAATTTGTCACTCATATTTTTTTATTATATTATTTTGGTGTCTATAACAATATGTTTCACATAATTTAAATGTGGTTTTAGATAATTTTACTAAATCTCATCATAAGTGCTAATTAAGAAAATATAAAGAAAAATTTATTGAACCAAAAATCTAAGTTAGTTTATAGCGGATAGTAAATTAATTTGTCTTTTATAAATAAAAATAATATTTTAAACCTTTAAAACAATAATCTAGTTATATATCTCATTAAAATATTTCACATCAAGTCTTCATATATCTGGTATACCACTACACTGTATACGTGCGTATGTAGATACCATAATACATTATAAAGAGGAAGATATATACTTAAACATGCCAGTTATATATTCATATCCGGTGAAAACCCTCCGCCGGAAATATAACCTCCGCAGCCAACGCCGTCGATCCAACAGCCACCGAAAAATCAGTACCGCTCTCTTCCTCGTCTTCATGTTGATTTCCGCTACCTAGCTGATGCCGTGGCACAGGCTGCAACGAATGTTCTAAATTAGCAGGAACCATGACGTCATAGCTGACGGCTGCGGCTGCTTCTGCCGTCGCAGAGAAACTGTTAATGGCGGCTCCGGCAAGAGTGGTGGAGGCTGATGAGTTGTTGGAGTATTCGGGTTGTTGCATGACGACCAGTTGTTGTTGGTGATGATTTTGTTGTTGTTGCATAACGTTAGCCATTGCTACTCTGCTGTTTATTAGCTGTGATTGCACCACTGATAACTCCGCCTGTAGCGAGGCCACCTAATATATTCATGGTTACAAAATGACTTTTTTTTTTATTGTTATACGTTTGTAAAATAATTTTGCAGACAAAAAAACTTGCGAAATATCTAATCTATTAATTTAGTGTCCTAATTTTTATCTACTGTTTTAAGTCATCATTTAAATTTTGGACTCTTTCAAAAATGTTACAGTCTAATTAAATGTTACTTATATAAATATCATAACACTAAACCAGTGCTTCATCTACTAAACCAAAGCCATTAAATTGCAACTGGACCTTATCAATGCACGACTAATTATAGTATACAATGATTCTAGATGGACGGGTGTATATTAAACCATATACGTAATATTTTTGTACAAATATAAAATTCTTAGCATGTTTAACTGTATATCTACAACTATATATTATTTTTTATTTATTTCAAAACTCACGGGAATATATTATTTATAAATGATTATATACAAACTATAGTAGTATATAAAATCTTTAACTCATATGTTATTTATAAAATATACTATTAGAAATTTAATAATTCCTTAAATATATTAATAAAAATAAGTTTTAACTATAAAATTTTAATTTCTTAGTTATGAAAAATATGTTGAGAAAATTTTAAAAAATCTTACAAAATCCAAAATATATAATTTAGTAACAAAAATCCAAAATCATATAATCTTTCAAATTCAAAAATAGTTGTATTATTTTCCAAATTTCTCCCGACCAAATATACAAATTTCAAAATAAAGATTGCAAACTCAAAATGATAATAGTCCAAATTTTGCAAAAGATAAAGTTATATGTGCTAAAATATAATTTTTTATAATGAAACACAAAAAAATATGTGGTAACATTTAATAACTTTTAATATATGAATTTATTCTATCCTATTCAAAATAATATTAATATGTAGTAGTAATTAATAACAAGGTAAAATGTATGAACAAATTACTATATATTAATAATATAGAGTAAAAAATGTAAATAATAAGATTTTAAAATTATATAATATGTAACACCAAATTGTAAATCATATATTTAAAAAATTTACGATAATATCTAAAATTATATATTTTTGATTATTCTATCGGCTGATTCAATCAGTCTTGGAGAACGCACTTAGTGTTATAGAGTAGATTGACTATCACACACTTGGTTAACCCAAATTTGGAATGCCTTCCGACTAATACAAAAGAATGGATCAATTGTCTGTTACAGCCCACCATGTTAACTACTTGGATCGAATTTCAAATTTAAACGGATCATATAGTGATAATTTGATTCCCAGGAGAAATCGAACCCAAATCTGATGTGGATATACACCAAACTTCAAAAATTAGCATTAAACTGTCAATTTTAATATCTAAAATATATATATATATCCGCACGGACGTGCGGGTTACAATCTAGTTTGTCTCTTATTTTTGACAACTTTGAGAAATATTTGTCAAATTTTTGAATTGTACATATATATATGTGAAGAAATTAAAAGAAGAAATTTTACTGCAACCAGCAAATTCTCAAGGGGAATCAAAACAAATTATAATTACTGAACTTTTTTTACTTTCCTGTAGTATTGTAATATACTAGGCTTATATGCATCTTTATTATTATTTTTTATGTTTTTGTTTATCTGAAACTTTCAAATATACGCAAATCGTCAACTTTAACCGTTACCAACTTTACTAGATAACAAAATTCGAAAGCTCCTAGTTGCAAAAAAAAAAAAATTCGAAAGCTCCTTGAATAATATCATTTTTGCTCATTTAAAAGCTAATATACTAAAGAGTTATTCTTGGGTTCACCCCTAGAGTGAACCTAGAGGTTCACCCAACCAATAGAAATCACTCATTTCACAATTAATATTTTTTTAAAAAGGAAACAAAATATTGTCAAGTTATATTATGATTTTAAAATAAATAAAAATAATAATAGTTACAAAAAATGATTTAAAAAATATTTTTAACATCATCAAAAAAATAAACTCTAAACCCTAAATTATAAACCCTAAACCCTTGAGTATACCCTAAACCCTTGGGTATACGCTAAACCATTGGATAATCTTAAACTCTAAACCTTAAACTCTAGTATATGCAAAAAAAATAGATATTTTAACGTCATCATCTAAATACTAAACTCTAAATCATAAACTCTAAACCCTAAACCCTTGGATAAACCATAAACACCTGGATAATCCTAATTTTTAAATCAAAAATATTAAACACTAAAACAATAAATCTTAAAAATACTAAACCTTTAGTTTTAATCCCTAAACTCTTTTTAGGATTAAGGATTTGGTATTTTTAAAATTTAGTGTTTATTGTTTTTAGTTTAGAGTTTAGGGTTTAGGGTTTTTATCACGGAGTTAGAATATTTTTAAATTTTTCTTTTTGCATATATTACTATTTTTATTTATTTTTAACATTTTTTATTTTAAAAACATAATATAACTTGATAATATTTTGTTTCCTTTTTTTAAAAGATATCAATTGTGAAATGAGTGATTCTTATTGGTTGGGTGAACCTCTAGGTTCACTCTAGGGGTGAACCCAAGAATAAGTCTATACTAAACTACTAATAAGACATTTTTTTTTATCTTCTATCCTATGTAATTCACCTGTTGTTGGAGAGCAAGGATAGTTGAGACGCATCCATATACAGGATCAGAGAGCCTAGCTTGAGCCTCATATGAAATCGTAACTACAGCGTCATGACGACGGTTCACCGGAATATGATGCAACAGCTTCGACACATTGCTAGCTCCAAAAACCTTATGGACCGCCGCGAACCTAGCCGCTCCTTGTTCCGACCCAAAATGTGGAGCGAAAATGCATCCACTAACACATTTCCTTCTCAAGAACTTGCAAGCCCCACAAGGCGAAACCGTTCCTGTCCCCGTCGCTGCAGCTGTCGCCATTGCTCCTCCGCTGGAAGCTAACGATGACGTCGTAGTATGTTGTGAGTTTCGTCTCCCGGCTGCTGATTTCCGGCGAGAATCTGAAGAGTTGTGGCCAGATCGCTGCTGATCAGCCATAACCAAACAAGCATTAATTAACTAGTTTTAGTTGATGAGTGTTTCTTGTGAACAAATTATATCTATAAATGTATGTTAATGTAATGTACATGTGTAAATGTGGGTATATAAGTAGAAAAATGGAAGAGGCCACGTTTGTTTCATGAAGGAGGTCGAGGTGAATGGGGTAATCGTTTCTTTTTTCCTTTTTGTTATTTTGAAATTAAAGAGAAGTAATTTCTTGTTATTGGAATACCATCACTATTGGCATAATATAATAATAGCTATATATGCAATTAAATTATTCATAATTCGAATTCTTTTTATACCAAACGTATGGTTAGGTGCAAGAAAGAGAGTATAAATGGGAAGAAGGTGTGATGCTATGTGCACGTGCAAAGAGAGTGTTTGTGTGTGTGTACTAGCTAGTATTCATTACTGAACTATTCTTTTTTTTTTTATGTGGTCTCTTAAATTTTAAGTTGTATATACTCCCTCTATTTCTTTATATAGGTAGTTTTAGCCAAAAAAATTGTTTCACAATGTAAGATGTTTACATAATTCAAAGCAACTTTTGCATTAATTAGAAATTGATTGACCAATACAATAATACATACATTTTTATTATTGGTTGAAATTGTATACTAAATACTACTTTTTCAAACATAATAACTTTCTTAATATTGAGATTTTTAATTAAAACTACCTATAAATAAAAACAGAGAGAGTATTAGCTTAACATTTTTTTTTGCTAAGTTATATTAGCTTAACATTTTACCCAAAAAAGTTGTGTATATTAGTTATGCTTAGAGCAGCTCCATCGCTGACTCTTAGTGAGTCCTTAAGCGGTGGGACCCAGTAGAAAATCCATTTTTTTTAAACTTTACTCTCTCACCTCTTTTGCAAGAGGTGCCTCTAGCACTGTGTACGGGTTCCATGCATACGTGGCGACCCGCGATTGGTTGATTTTTTTTTTTTAAAGTCAAAAAAATAAATAAAAAAAGTTATGAACCCAAAAATGGGGTTCAGAGATGGAGCTGCTCTTATGCCTTACATCTTAATTAGCACTAACCTGACAAACGTCTTACCGAAATGCGTACGTTAAATATAAACGTCTGAAATCATATAAGGAATCCCTAGTTTAATATCTTTTAAACCATAAAAGAAGAGTACTAATAAACGTTCCAAAAAGGGAAAGCTTTTGGAAGTTGTTAACATGAGATGCATGGCAGGGGATATGTATTAAATTAAGTTAAATAATTTGGATTGTTAGCATACTTTAAGTCTAGTAACTCTAATCAAAAAGTATACTCAGTTGCTAGGAAAAGAGTGAAAAAGACTTATATTTCATTAAAAATACATGCATGAAGTACACTTTATTTTCTTTAAAAATATAATCATACAACAATTTGGAGTTTAAGCCTGTAGATGCAATTTAAATTAGCATCTGATATCATATACGCATGAGTTTACAGCACTTGTCTTTATATATAAAATGAATAAATTTGATGATGCCACATATGATAAGAAAATCAAATCGTAAACGGAGTAGCAAATAGACGGAATAACATAGTGCATGTAGTCGAAATATGTATTGTAATATATTATGTTAATTTTTAACATTAATTTTTAACAAATATAAAATTTTGATCCACCTGCGATACACATTGATCTAGCTATAATTCGTTGGGGAATCTCAAAATCAATTTCAGAGCACATAACCTGATTAGTCTAACCTGATGACATTTATTTTAAATTATCATGTTCTAGTTATGGTTAGGTTTGGTTGACAGTTGATGGTAGACTGCTGGAGGCTATCTGTCTGATCAAAAGATTTGTAAGTGACCAATTACAATGATTAGTAATAACAAATTGTGTACTCGTATCATCTGATTAAGTATCGTATACGTATGGATACGTACGTTTGTGTGATGTGTAAGTACGTATTTATGTCTGAGGGAGGAGAGGCACAAGAATCGTGTTGACCGTTTCGTGTGGAGTTCTTTGGAAGCTAACCAACCTTCATGTCTGTCGTGCTCCTTTCTTCACAACATTCTTCCCTTTCATTTCACTTCCTTATTTTACCAAAATTTTATTTGTATATATGTATTTATGAAATCCAAAACATCATGACTTCTAATTAATAATGTGTGTTCCTTGCGATAGCCTCATTATTGCATATTAATTAGGGATGAATCAAATAATAGAAATGTTATCTGCATATTAGCAGATGAATAGGTCTTTCTTCATGAGTTGATCAGCTTAGAAGTGTAAACTTTCCTCTCATTTTTTTTAACGATTTTCAGACTAGAAATCTCATTTTGAGTGATCCCGTATGGATTAACATAACCCGCACCCACAACCAAATCCACATGCATTGCCTATCTCCTTCGTGCCTACTGAGAGTGTTAAGCACTAACAATATCATTCCACCACATTCATATACATCTTTTCTCCTGACTCATATATCCACTAGACTCAACATAAATCATCACCACTCATTCTTGAGAGATCGTGATCGGCATGAAATGGAAAATTGAGAAATTAGGGATAATTAATTTGTGTAAGTTAGATAAATGTAGAGTGAGCTCAAGAGATAGTTTAACTGTTCAAACTACCACACCGGAAGAACTGATTACTAGCCAGAATAAGAATTGAATTTTTTATTGGTTCATTAAAATACCAAAAAAACATAAAGCAATTTATATATTTTAATTTATCAGAAACATTTAATTGAGATAGTGTTTGATCAAATAACATGTTGTCTTATTCAAAAAAAAAATACATATTTTCATTTGTTTGCATGGAATTTTTTTTTATATTGTATAGTTTTCTTTTGTTATCTAATGCTCATAAAAATTATATAAGGAATCCTACAAACATAATTACAATTACAACACTAAAAGAAAAACCAGAAACAAAGTCTAATAAACTAATATTATAGTTTCATTAAAATTCTTATAATAAAAAGAAAAACTTTTTTTTTCTCAAACCGAACATATGTGGTTAAGTGTCGGTTAAATTGGGTCATTTTATTGGTCCGCATCGGACCGTTCGTGTCTGACTTTAAATAAAACAAAAAAAAAATATTTTTCCCAAAAGAAAAATTCATCTGAGAAAAATTAACAAAGGGCCGACGACGAAGAAGCTTCGGAGAATGCCGTCACCACCGACGACGACGTCTCTCTCGGTGACGCAGACCATAAACGGATCCCACAGCTTCACGATCAAAGGCTACTCTCTCGCCAAAGGAATCGGGATCGGGAAACACATCGCCAGCGACACTTTCACCGTCGGCGGGTACGAGTGGGCTATCTACTTCTACCCCGACGGCAAGAACCCCGAGGATAACTCCGCCTACGTCTCCGTCTTCATCGCGTTGGCTAGCGACGGGACCGATGTTAGGGCGTTGTTCGAGCTGTCGTTGCTGGATCAGAGTGGGAAAGGGAAGCATAAGGTTCATAGTCATTTTGATCGTGCGCTTGAGAGTGGGCCTTATACTCTCAAGTATCGTGGTAGCATGTGGTTCGTTTTTCTTCTTCCGTCTCTTGTTGATGATTTTGTCTTTAGCTCCTTTTTTTTTGTGGTTAGGGTTTGGAATCAACGTCTTTAAAAGTGATTGATTTTTGGACTAGAACGAAGCAGACATAGTTTAATTGTTTTGTAATGAGAAAGGAACCATATAGTTTTATACATCTTTCACCTTAGTGTCTTGTTCTCTGCAATCATTCCCTCTTGGATCAGCCTTTGTTTTGGTCTTGAAGGTCATGTCTTTGGCTTTGATTTTGTAATGTAAAGAAGCCAAAAATATAATTTAATTGTTTGGTAATGAGAAGGAATCATTGAGTTTTGGTAATAATAATCCACCATAGTGTCTAGTTCTTTGCTTGTTTAATTTCAGAGGAATCAACCTTTTTTCTGGTCTTAAGGTTATGCCTTTGGCTTTTTGATTTTGGACTCTGAAAGAGCCAAACATATAGTTAACTGTTTGGTAATGAAAAGGAACCATATATATATATCCACGATAGTGTCTCTTGTTCTATGTTTTGTTTAGTTTCAGAGGAATCCTTCTCTCTTAGATCAAACTTTCTCTGGTCTTAAAGATGACGCCTTTTGTCTTTGATTTTGGACTTGACAGACCAAACATAGTTAAACTGTTCGGTAATGAAAAGGAATCATTCAGGTTTTTTTACATCATCCACCTTAGTATCTTGTTCTCTGCTTGTTTAGTATCGTATCATTCCCTCTTAGATCAGCCTTAGTCTGGTCTTAAATGTGATGCCTTTTTGGCTTTTTGATTTTGGACTTTGAAAGAACCCAAACATAGGTAGTTAACTGTTTGGTAATGAAAAGGAATCATTCAGTTTTGTAATAATCCACCATAGTTGTGTTCTTCTCTTCTTGTTTAATTTTCAGAGGAATCATCATTCCCTCATTCATCTCTCTACTCAAATGTATTCTTTACAGGGGATACAAACGCTTTTTTAGAAGAACTCTGCTGGAAGCATCTGATTATCTCAAGGACGATTGTCTGAAGATTAACTGCACCGTGGGAGTTGTGGTCTCAGAGATAGACTGCCCACGCTTACATTCTATTCACGTCCCTGCGTCTGATATTGGATCTCATTTCGGAATGCTTCTCGAGAACGAGGACGGTTCAGATATAACCTTTAACGTCTCCGGTGAAAAGTTCCGTGCTCACAGGTTGGTTCTTGCTGCTCGGTCTCCCGTCTTTGAAAGCGAGTTTCTCGATGTTATGGGTGAAGAAGAGGAGGAGCGTGATGTCGAAGTTACCGACATGGAACCAAAGGTTTTCAAGGTATTAACTCTCTCTCTTAATGACACACTGTAAGTGTATCTCGTTATCTCTCTGATTGTTGTTGTTGCTTTTGTGTGTTGAAGGCTTTGCTTCATTACATATACAAGGATGCTCTCATCGAAGATGCGGAGTCAGCATCCTCTTCTGGTTCTTCTGTTGGTCCATTAGCGTCAGATACATTAGCTGCGAAGCTGTTAGGAGCCGCTGATAAATACAAGTTGCCTAGACTGAGCTTAATGTGCGAGTCTGTGCTCTGCAAGGATATCTCAGTAGACTCCGTCGCTAATATCTTAGCTCTTGCTGACCGTTACAATGCTTCTGCCTTGAAATCCGTTTGTCTGAAATTCGCAGCGGAGAATCTCATCGGTAATGAAAATATGATCTTCTTGTCCCTTTTTGTCTCTCATAACTGAGTACTAAACTCAAGTTTTTTGATGTTTTACAGCTGTGATGAGGTCAGATGGGTTTGACTATTTGAGGGAACACTGCCCATCACTTCAGTCTGAGCTTCTGAAAACAGTTGCGGGGTGTGAAGAGGAGCTAAGCGGAGGAGCAGGAGGAGGAGGGAAGACGAGAAGCGTGTGGGGGCAATTCTCAGACGGTGGAGCTGATACAAACAGGCAACAACAGACATGGGGAGAGGTCAACGGAGCAGAGAGAAGCCAGAGTGTTTGGGTTCAAGTTGTGAACGCTAATGCAAACGGTAGAAACAATGATGATGATGATGATGACAACAACGAGAACGGTGATGACGATGACCCCATGGCAGAAGATTGAGCAAATAAAAAGAGTAATAAATTTCCAAAAGGAGAATCCAAGGACCAGATCAGAGATTGGTGTTGAGATGTTTGTTTGTCTTGCGTCGTCTTATATGTCGTGTAATAATTGGAGTCACTTTGATAAACTAAACAAACTCATCATCAAATATTACTAAGAATCTGTTAATTTGAACGACATTTTTCTTGTAATATATCCATAAGGATGTCTTTAGTTTCCTTATTTGGGTTATTATACCTAGATTAAACTTTAATTTTTACGTCAATAGTTAGCAGAATAATCAACTTTAATAAAGTTTTCAAATATACTCAATTGTATTAGTTATTTATAGTTGCTTATATCATGTGTATTAATGACAACAATCAACTTTAAATTCAATCTTATATTGTGGAGTAACGAGAATAATTTTTTTGCAAGTGCACTAAATGAGAATATTTCCCTAAAAGCAGTTATAAGTGATGGTATTTATCTAACAATTTTGTTTTTGAAATAAATACAGAAAATATATTAAAAAATCAAATGACACATTTCATTCACAGAATTGTAAAATAACTTATGTTTTTATTTGAAATATATTAAATTACATTTCAAATATACTTAGTTGTATGAGACTATTAGGTAACTATATTTATTTATATCATCTATAATAATATTAAGAAAAAATAAAAAATATTTTTTTAATTTAATGACAATATTAATGATTTTAATAACATTATTAATAATACAACAAATTATACAGTATAATCTAAGAGTTATGTTATCTTAAATATCAAAAAAGCACAAAATTATATGTAAACAGAAAAAACCTAAAATAATAATAAAACATAGAAAACCATGATTGAAAACTTAATCAACTTGGCTCTGTATTATTGTTCTTTTTTTATTTTAGATAATACATCAATATTTGACATTATTGTTTTAAACCAAATTAAAATTTTGTAATTTAAGTAGTATCAATTAGGGCTGGGCGTTCGAGTACCCATTTGGGTTTCGGTCCAGTCCATTCGGGTTTCGGGTTTTCGGGGTCAAAGATTTCAGCCCCATTCGGATATTTCTAAATTTCGGTTCGGGTTCGGATAACCCATTTAAAATGTTTTTAAATTTTTAAAATTTATTATATACTTTAAATTTTCAAAATCTATAAGAAAGATAATATATTACATATAAATTTCCATAACATATATGTCAAAATACCTTAATTTAACATATAAATTGGTTTTCTTTGAATATTTAGATAAAAAATCAATAGATATTTAACTATTTTGGTGTTTTAGTATATTTTAGCTATTTTAAACATTCACTTTTGACTATTTGCATATATTTTCCGAGTATTTTGGAAAACTTAAAGGTATTTTATATATTTTTAATATTTTTAATATACATTATATATAAAAACAATGTATATATTTAACTATATAAATTTATTTCAGATATATTCGGGTACCCAAAATATTTCGGTTCGGATCGGGTTCGGTTTCGGTTCTTTAAATACCGAAATTTTGAGCCCGTTCGGATATTTAATCAATTTCGGTTCGGGTTCGGTGCTACTTTTTCGGATCAGATTCGGTTCGATTTTTCGGGTTCGGATTTTTTGCCCAGCCCTAGTATCAATTAATGATAATACTAATATATAATTTGAAGATCAAATTTAAGAGAAAAGAACCATGTAAATGTATTAAAATTGAGGTGTGGATAAATAATAATATCTCTTTTTTTTGTGACGGATAAACAATAATAATATCTCATGAAACAAGAGTAGGCTTTTTTCTATTAACAATATTAATATGCAATGAATTATATTTAAGGTATTCTAAGAGTTATGTTATTTTAAATAGGATAAATTTCATATATTATATATGAACTTAAAGAAAATAAACTAAAATGATAATAAACATATAAAACCATGATCTAAATATGATTAATTTGACTATATAATCATTATAATAATCTTAAATAATACAATAGTATTTGATACTATTATATGGCAAATCAGAGTTAATACACTCCTGTTGTATTAATCTTAAATAGTGTCAATTAAAATGAATAAGGATAAATAATTTTATGATTCAATTTGCTAAAGAAAACAAATCCTGTAAATGTTTTTAATTTGAGGTGTAAAATCATAGATCAGGAGTCGCCTTTTGCGGTGTTGCATAAATACACTATCTAACAGAACAATGAATATCTCTTACCAATGAGAATCTTGGTTCCAATCTCATAAAAGTTAGAATCGTGCACGCCTCTCTAAGTATCTCATACATTCACAGACCCCATCTTGAGTTTAGAGATCTTGTCCGAGGAAAAAGGTTCAGCTTTTTGGATTTTCTGAGAGAGAAACCAGATGGGTTTGCTCTGAATCAATCGGACAAAAAAATCAAATCTTTCTTGTTTTGTTGTTTGATATGAACGAGAACGGTGGCTGTTCATGGGGTGGTGGTTTCAAGAGTGTTGTAAGAAGGAAACAAGTTGACTCTGGTCATCATATCAAAAAACACGACGGAGATGATCATCATCGTCATCAGCTTGCCAAGAAACTAACAGCCGTTGACCTTGTTGCTATTGGTATGATGAGACAAAAGATCCAAACTTTCCTTTTGTTTAATTTAATTGATCATTTATTTATTTTTGTTGAAATATTTGAAGGAGTGGGAACAACAATTGGAGCAGGAGTGTATATACTCGTGGGGACAGTAGCTAGACAACACACAGGACCTGCTCTTGCTGTATCATTCTTCATCGCTGGAGTAGCAGCTGCTCTCTCCGCTTGTTGCTATGCTGAGCTTGCTTCTCGCTGTCCATCTGCTGGCAGTGCTTATCATTATGCATACATATGTCTTGGAGAAGGGTAGGTAGCTTGAACCTGTAGTTGTGTTCCAGTCTTAAAGCTGAGACTCTCAATGTTCTTGTTTCATAGGATTGCTTGGTTGGTTGGTTGGGCACTGGTGTTGGATTACACGATTGGTGGATCAGCTATTGCACGTGGCATATCTCCAAATCTGGTAAATTCTCTTTGAGTTATATGTGTGTTCTGCTTTTCTTGGGTTTGATTCTGTACTGGTGTTTTTGTTTTAGGCATCTTTTTTTGGAGGGTCAGACAAACTTCCTGTGTTCTTAGCTCGACAAACTATACCCGGACTTGGTATTGTGGTTGATCCATGTGCAGCGCTGTTGATTATGATTGTTACAATACTACTTTGCTTTGGGATAAAGGAGGTACTGACATTAAAAAAAATACTTGAAATGAAATTCATAACAAGATTGTTAGATAGTTTAACAGTATTTTTGTCTTGACAGAGCTCATTAGTACAAGCGATTGTAACATCGGTGAATGTCTGCACCTTGGTTTTCATCATAGCAGTTGGTGGATATTTAGCTTTCAAGACTGGCTGGGTTGGCTATGATCTTCCTGAGGGGTATATTAGTTAAGCCTATTCTTCTTCTTCTAGTGTGTTTAGTTAGCTATGTGTCACATAATTATTTTTAAAGGTCAATATATTTACAGGTATTTTCCTTATGGATTAAATGGGATTCTCGCCGGATCTGCTGTAGTATTCTTCTCATACATTGGGTTTGATACCGTAACAAGCACGGCTGAGGAGGTACACATGCTTTTAAGATTCTGTTATAGAACTTAAGATAGTGATAAAAGAGGATGTTTGGTATTAGTATTGTCAACTCTTTCTTCCATGAATAAGCTCTTAAACTTTTGGTAATTGCCGCAACAGGTTAAAAATCCTCAAAGGGATCTTCCGTTGGGGATTGGGATTGCATTACTGATATGCTGCATTTTGTATATGCTTTTATCAGTAGTTATTGTTGGGTTGGTCCCTTACTATACACTGGATCCTGATACTCCTATCTCCTCTGCATTTGGAGACAGTGGGATGCAATGGGCAGCGTAAGCATGATACATCTTTTGAGACTGAAACAGCTCGATTTCATTAGAGTGAATATTAATACAAATACTACTTTCATATATGTTTCAGGTACATCTTAACTACTGGGGCAATAACTGCTCTGTGCGCGAGTTTGTTGGGTTCACTTCTGGCTCAGGTACTAACCAATTCTTATTGTTCTGTAGATCCCAGGTTCAACACTTTTGTTATTGATATTTCTTGGTTGTTAAAGTAGGTCCATGCTAGTTTTCATGTGGGTCATGGTAATGCACACTTGTAACTTTGACAGTGCTTTTTGGTTGCTTCTGTCAGCCGAGAATCTTCATGGCGATGGCTAGGGATGGATTGTTGCCAGCTTTCTTTGCAGAAATTAACCCACGAACTCAAGTACCGGTGAAAAACACAATAGTAATTGGTGTGCTGGCCGCTTCACTGGCATTTTTCATGGATGTTTCACAGTTGTCCGAGATGGTAAGCTCTGATCTTTTTCCTACATTACATGTCCGATTCTTACCTGCAATTAGTAGCCGAGAGGAAGACAGAGGTTTCATTGATTAGTATAGTATTGATATTAGTGTTGAGATAGAGGTTGAAACTTACTTCTATTTAAAAGATCATTCTCTTTGTAACACACATTGTTTTTTCATTCATCAGGTTAGTGTAGGCACTCTGATGGCATTCACTGCTGTAGCAGCCTGTGTGTTAGTTCTCAGATACGTACCACCAGATGGAGTTCCCCTACCAACCTCCTCCCGAACTTGGACTGCTAGTGGTGAAAGTAGAGTGCAACCTGAAAATGTTCTTGAAGATGCTATAGAATCTTCTGATTCTCCTCTTCTTGGTGATGAAAGAGATCAAGGTACTAAAATGTGATCGTTCACATAGTCACCCTTTGTATGATATTGTACTGTAATACACTCAAATCTTTACTGCCATTCATCCGTGTTTGTTATGTTTTCACTGAACAGATGAAAAGTATTTTGGAAAGAGAAGAAAAATTGCTGCTTGCAGTATAGTTCTTGTGTGCATAGGTGTCTTAGGCCTTGCTTCAGGAGCTTCTGCTGAGCGTCTTCCAAGGTCGGTATCTTATGTCTGTGTATCCATGCGTTTAGTTGAGTCTTCATCACTTATAAATATATATATATAGTTTGAACTATCACTGCTACTTGCGTGTTGAGCTCAAGTAGATTTCGATCCATGTTCGTGAAACAGTTTTCAACTCTGTTGTTGAAAGATTTTCATGTTTTTAAAAAAAAATTTGTATGCTTTATATCATCTAATGCGTTTTCTTCTTGACCATGACAGTTTTCCTCGGTTCACTATGTGTGGTGTCAGTGCAACCATCTTACTTGGAAGTTTGATTACTCTTGGGTGCATCGATGAGGATGATGAAAGGCACAACTTCGGGCACCAAGGAGGTGAGGTTTGAAGGCTTATGCCTTTTGTTGCCTATTCATACAGCACAAAAAAATGAGAAATCTAGTTGAATATAAGGTACTGCAAGCTATCATTGAGCTTTGGTCGGTGCCGCACGTTCTCCAAAGATGCTGCTTGCTTAACAGTTTCTACATATGCGCTGAGTTTGTTGGAAAAAAAACTGTTAAGCAAGCAGCCTTTGAAGAACATGAGGCACCAACCAAAGTTCAATGATGGCTTGTAGCATCCTATATTCAACTAGATTCTTAGTTAGGCTTTGGCAACAACCATGTGCTTTGATTTTTCATTTTGAACTGACACACTATATTTGATTCGGTTTCAGGGTTTCTCTGCCCATTCGTCCCGTATCTACCTGTTCTCTGCATTTTGATCAACACCTACTTGATCATCAACATTGGGTGAGTGAGTTTGATGAAACCATCATGAACATGTATGAATCGAAATTGGATCTTTCTAAAACGTTTTCGGTATTTGTAATGGCAGAGCTGGGACATGGATCAGGGTCTTGATATGGCTGCTTGTTGGAAGCATTATCTATCTATTCTATGGCCGGTCACACAGCTTACTGAACAATGCAGGCTTCGCTCCAACGACTTGTACAGGGGAAACAACAGATCTTCTTGTTTGAGATGGGTGGTTCATAGAAAAGCTGAAGGCGTTGGAGCTCAAGCTTTGTTGCAGCATTTTAAAGAGATGGCACAAGAGTAAAAACACATGCCTATGATATACAACATTCATGTAAATTGTTTAGTTATTCGATATGTTTGTTCCTTCTATTGTCATTGATTAAAGCAACCTTGAGAATGTCTAGAAACAACATATTTGTTTAGAGAAGGTCCTTTGAAAGAGATTTGTACAGAGTAAACAACAGATCGTCTCGTTTCAGTGAGTGATTCATAGTAAAGCTGATGGCGCAAGAGTAAACACAAAGTTAAGGTCCAACCACAAAGTTTGTCTAATCCAAAATCTTAGGAAAAAAAAACAGAGTACCAATCTTCTGATGAAGTTCCTCAAGTGTTGAATATATCACAAAACCCATTTCTTCTTCCTTAGTTGTTGATAATAGCACTCAGCTTGTCAAAGTCACTACTGAACTTTTCAGCTTCCCTCAGGCATCTCTCTTTTATGAGATGAAAGAGCCTGTCAACATGATCAAAGAGGTATATGTCTCTACGAGCTTTAGCTTGAAGTTGTTGATGCAGAAAGCGAATACACTCCGGGTAGTTCCTGCAACAAAATGAAAAACTCTAAATGTCAACAATAATTATTCAAATGATATTGTTTAACGGTTGTTTTTTAATAGAATTACCTTGCATTGTACTGACTCAACAGGTATCTGTACGAGTAATTGACACGTTTCTTCTCTTGGTTTTCAATTTTTTTTCTTTTTTTGAATGTAATCCTGTTCATGTCGTCAGCAACTTTCTACAATTCCACCAATTAAAATTTAGATACCAGTGATTTATATGAAATGATTATTTAAAATAGAGTAATTACCTATATCTCGCTTCTAGTCATGCTTGCCATGGCGGTCCATGTGCACAACCAGTGGCGGATCTAGAACAAGATTTGATCAGGGGCAAAACTATGAAACGCTGTCTAAATTTTTATAACTCTGAAATTTCTGAAATTTGAACAGGGGCAAATTTAAAAAATCTAACTAAAATTACACTAAAATTGCAAGTTCATGGTGGGCAGTTGCCCACCCTATACTCCATGTAGATCCGCCACTGTGCACAACATGTGGATATCATCCAACGTTAGCAATTCAAAACCCCAATGGGTCCAGAACTTAAGGATGGATTTCAAGTTCATGAGCTCTTGAAACTATAAAATAATATGAACACTTTTTAATAGACATACATGTATTAAAATTTTCTTGTTGGATGAGGATGAGACATACCTTGCATGCAGCAACGTAGTACTGACCTTTGCACAAGTGGGCTAAGGCACGAATAGAGTCCTCTTTCCTGGTCATTTCATTGTAACAAGACACTCCACGAAGAGTTTCAACAGCCCGTAGAGAGCAAAGAACCTCCAATTCTCGGGCCTCCAAAGCGACCAGCATGAAGAGAATGCTACTCTCTACTTTGCTCAATACGTCATACGCTTCTCGTACGTGACGGCTTGCGTACAAGAAACTTCCAAGAGCATGTGCATGCCTCTCCGGGTCTTCTTCTTCCTTTAATTCAAACCGCAGCAACCAATCATCAAAAAGGAATATTAAAGGGTACGTATATATTATGAATACTAGTTAGAAATGTACCCTATGCGACGGCAAGTATCTCGGTGTATTGCTTTTGCATGTCCTCTAACATTTTCTGGCTCGCAATATACTTTTCGCCCTTTCTTCCACCAATCTGATCTGATACGAGTTGTAGAAACTCTGGGTTTGTCCTGTAGATATCTCTCCCGGGCTTAAGTCTATCGAACAAGAACTGTAGCGCTTGAAGATCGTCTTCCTCATCATCTAACAGTTTATGCGTCACCATATGAAGAACTCGAAGAAGCAGAGGACCGCCTTGGTGGTAGTTTCGTATGTATTGAGAAGTGTATTCCTCGAAATCGAACATGGCCGCTTTATTTTCTGGAAAAAATGAGAGAACATAAAAAAAGGTTACGTGTCATCCAAGAAATCGAATTGGACTGTAACGTGAGCTATTATTTGTACACTGAATCCAGACTTTGACACAAGTCGTCCTTAACCATGGGTAGAGAGACATGATCAGCCCTATGGTAAGAGTTAGTTTATCATGTCAACCAGAAAAAAGATCGGTTCAGTCCTCTAACAAACACATTGACCAAACATAGAGAACATAACATGACCAAGCCTATTTGTTCCGTCATGTAGCAAACAGTGACAAAATAGAGAGACTGGATATGTACGAACCTTGGGGTTTCATGTTCTCACGCATTTTAGCTATCTTGTTCTTGATCTCCACGGATGGTTTGAAAACTGCTAGAGTTGGGTTCTTACAGACGAAACAAGTTGCGTTGTTCTTGTGGTGCTGCCATAATAAATCCAAAATAACAACAAAAAATGAAGCTGCATTTCCACTTAACTATTGATGCAAGTTACAAACCTTGTTCGGTAATGGAAGGAGTCAAAAATGGAGTTCTTAGGGAATCATTCGTACCTTTAGAGCACATGGTTTGCAGAAGTAGTGATCACAAGTTGTTACAACCGGATCCAAGAATGGTAATTCGCAAAAAGGACATGCTAGAGGCAATGCATCATCATCCTCTGTTCTAGCGACCTCCTCTGAATCCTCACCAAGCCTACTTGCCATTTCCCTTTGTTGAGATTGGGACTCCTCTTCAGCACGTCGAGATTCTACCTCCTCAGGCGTTTTAGCTTCACCAGAGTCTCTGACATTCTTGCACAGATTCAGAAACAACTTGTAGTTTTCTCCTTGTGGTTTCCTAAAAATTAGCAAGTATTAAGACTCATCAGAATCAAATTCAGATTCACGACTCTGATTTCGATTAGATTTGATGACAAATCACACACAACGGTAGCGATCTCTTTACCGAATTTAATTTTACCCTAAGTTTACGCGTAACAGAGATTTCAAGAAAAGAGACGACGAACATACTCAAATACTGGAAAGAAACCACCATGAACGAGTATTACCGAAACAAAATCACATTACTTAGAAGAAGCTAGGGATTGTATACTTAAAAAATGGCGGCAAAATCGGCGACGTCGAAAGAAACTAAACGAAACAGAGTGAAAATGAGCGAAAGAGGTTGATCACCTTGGATTAAGAAAAAAAAAGTTGAATCGCCGGTGTATTACGCCGGAATTGAGCAAATCGACGGTGAAGAACTCTTCAGGTTTCGAGAGCGATGGCTAGAGTTGCAGAGCAAAACAGAAGGAAGAAGACATAGACGAGTTAGAACGGAGGGAGAGTTTGTTAGTTACGCGATGCGTTGGATTTGAATGATTTACTTTGGGTTTTGATGGGCCTTTTGTTAAGGCTACAAGCCCACTAAGTTTTGCTTTTCTTTATAAACACCATATTACCTTTTTTTTTTGGGCAAACGCATATCTAATCTATTAAAACTGCAGTACAATTAATATTTAACCCTGATTTTTCATGATATCTAATCTATTAAAACTAAAGTACAATTAATATTTAACTCTGATTTTTTCATGATATTTACGACTAAATGCCATTGCTATTAACTATAAACATTCGCCAATATATAAGAAAGGCTTTTATAGCCATATGACAAAACGATCGACCCGTTAATCCTTTGTTTGACCCAAATGGCTTGAATTTGTAAATCTCTAACCATATCTGTCTCACAAAACTAGACTATACCAACGACCAATACTTGTTTTTGTTAGAACTATATCCATCCTCAAACCAAGAAATAATTACATTATTTTTTTCTTTATTATAAAAAACAACTACATTACTTTATTTTGCAATTAATCTGTTTTCATAACAATTGAGTGTAGAAAATTAATTGATATTTTTAAAATATAATATGAAAACATAGATTATTCTAAACAACTATCATTTCTATAGTATAACTAAATAAATTTTAGAAATGTATTGTATGAAAACTATCCAAATTAAAAAAAGACATACTTTTATGTGATTCTTTATTTGATAATTTCAGAATATGAATTTATTTGTACCGAACTCAAAAATATATTAGTACATAATAATAATAACAAAGTTTAATGTATACAGTAAATCATTATACATTAAGAATGTCACATAAAAATTTTAAACAATAAGATTATAAAGTTATACAATATGGAAAATTAAAATGTAAATTTTATATTTAAAACTTTTAGTTCTACATTTATAAAATGAAAAAAATACCCGCACGAACGTGCGGGTTAAAATCTAGTTACCTTATGGTCTTATCTGTTCACTTTCTCTTTTTCCCAAATCAAAGCCTTAAGCTCGATCCTCCACTTAATTTATTTTATAATTTTATTAAAATTTGATTAAGATATACACTAGAAATTCTATAAATTAATATTTAATAAATCAATACTCAATAAATTAATAACCATTATAAATTAATAAATTCCTTCGATTTCAAGTTAGACCGATCCAAAATATGACATAAATCGGTAAAATAATTAAATAATAGAATTTTAGAAAATATTATAAAAATATATAGTCCTATTAAAATTACAAATTAATAATTTATATGTATACACATTTTATATAAATACAAATCAACCATATATTCTTTGTTTTATATTTACAGTGGAATTATTTTATATTTTCTTAACACTTAACATACCTTAATAATATTTAACAAAATTATATCTAAAACCTTAACTAAATTATATGGAATATTTTTTATATACACCAAATAATATAATAAAACCAACATAAATTTCGAATTTTCAGAAAAATAAAATAATGTATATACAATAAAATGAAATATTTTTCTTATTTTAGATAAAAATATATATTAAAATAGAAAATCTAAAAACGAAAATTTTCATAAATAAATAACTTTATAAATTAATAAAATACAACAGAGGTTTTATTGTAGTGTATATTTTTGTATTAATTTTATTTACCTTTCTGTTATTTGAAAAGGAATTTTCTAATTCTACACCTTCTATTTACTAATTTATTTTCTAATTTTATTAAGATATTACTTTGTGTTAATTTTAGTGACCTTTCTGTTTTTTTTTTTAATATTTCGCTTTTTCTTTTATTCCCTAATTTATATTTCTAATTTGATTAAGATATACTTTGGGTTAATTTTAAAGTAACGTGTTACCTTTTTTTTCCTATTACCCTAAGAAAAGTAAATAATGACAAACCTAAAACACAACTTCTGTATATATCGTTTAAGAAATAGTATCATAAGGCAAAGTGGAGATGATCGGTTCCAACAAAACGATACTCAAGGACCCGATCCTTATCCTCGACCTGGTTATATTGGTCATGGAACGATTAAGCTTTGTTGATTTTCATAGAGCCAGATGCGTTTCTTCAGTATGGTATTCCGCTTCAAAATCATGCCGCATGAGACAAGCAAACCCATGGCTCGTCCTCTTTCCTGCAGACGTACTTCACTTACCCGAGGAAAGCATAGACGATTCATGTAAGTTGTTCGATCCTATTGACCACAAATCATACACAGTAAGAGATCTCGGTTCTGATATCCTCAGGACTTCTTGTTTGGCAAGTTACAATAGCTGGTTCCTCATGTTAGACCGTAAAACCCGTTTTTATCTTTTGAATATGTTCACTCGAGAGAGGATTCATCTCCCGTTTCTCGATTCAATGGAATCAACCGACGGATCAAAGTTGAAATTCAAGAGAAATTTTGACTCTAGTTTCACGGTTACGACATTCCATTACAAAGATAACTTAACATTGTTAACAACGTGCTATGGAATAAGCGCTGCCGTTTTGTGGGTAGATGAAAGAAACAAAGATTATTTAGTTGTGTGGGCTTTTGATCGCTCTCTTGCATATCACAAGAAAGGACACGATAGCTGGAGAGTGTTTCGATCATCAAAGAATCAAAGATGCGTCGATATGGTGTTTATAGAAAACAAGCTTTACGTGCTTGTTGAAGACGGAAGCACTACTGCTTTTGATTTCTCTTGTGGTGATTCTCCTAAGGAGTTTGCAAGTTTCACGTCTCCGGAGTGTTATGGGCCTTATGGACCAATCCGTTTCAAACATCTTGCTGTGACTTTGTCTGGACAAGTTTTGGCTATTTCAGGAGTTAGGAACCACGTCTTGAACATCTACAAGATGGATCCTAAATCATCAGAATGGGCTATAATCGAGTCTCTAGGGGACGAAGCATTGCTTTTGGATCAACGAATAACGGTTCCAGCCAAAGATGGAGTTCTGAAAAATTGCTTATATTATAGTAATGATCAGTTTCGTGGAGACAATGACTATCATCTACGGGAGGATGATAACGGCATTTGCGTCGTCAATATTCAGACCATGAATAAAGTTCAATTGTTTAATCATCTTACTGCTTCGTCGCCACTACCTTTCAAGGATGCTCGTTGGTTTGTTCCCACTTTTGGTGGAAAATAAAACTTAAAAAATGATTTTACCTCTATCTTTTTGGTAATGTTGAATGATTTTTTTTGCTCTATCCATCATATTCTTAGAATATTTTTTTAAGTCAAAGAACACTATTACATGGTGATATCAATATCAAAGACATTCTAGTGATAGATATCAAAGACATAATAGTGAGAGAAATATGTACATGGAGGACTTAATTTGGAAGCATAGAATCCAATCTTGCAACCTTTTTTAGGTATTTTTAGTTCTTACTCTCAATCTCTAGATCCGTCTCAACTTAAAATGTCAGTTTTCAAAATATTAAGATATAGTATGTTGCATCGTGTTCAAAAAAAAAAAAGATATAGTATGTTGCAATAAAATTATATTTTTTTGTTGCTAATATTGTCTGGATATATAAAATCAGACTAAAAATATGTCTTATCAACATTGGTCTTAACAAAATATCATTTGTCGGAGTTGGTTAATGTTTATGTCAAGTTTGGTGACAATCACCTTTCAAACTATTGGTGCCATGCCTAATATCTGTTGGTGCCTATTCTAAAACAGTTTAGCTCATAAATGATGATGAGCAATTAGAGTATGAATTTTGATTCGTACGTCAATGTGATATTTATTGTTTATCGTTTTGTAACATTTTGATTTCCCTAGTATTGTTTTTGGAACCTGTAAACTTTTCTGACAATTGTTAAATATACGGGTGTAATAGAAAGAATCAATAAATATAAACCCATCTTTGTAATACAACAAACTAGTTCAGCATTAAACCACACAACACACTCTCTCTCTATTCTTCATGGTCTAGATTCCAAGAAAATTTACAGAGAGGAACAAAATGGCGATGAAGAAGCTATTGATGATCTCATTCTCTCTAACGTCTCTCCTCTTCTCATTCTTTTACATCATCCCCACAACCACAACTCTCTTCGCTTCTTCAAAGATCCCCACTACATCCATTGAATCCAACCAAGACTTCAACTCTACGCTTCCCTCTTTCGCCTACCTCATCTCTGCCTCCAAAGGGGACGTTGATAAACTCAAACGCCTCCTCCGATCTCTCTAC
The DNA here is from genome assembly GCF_000801105.2 of Raphanus sativus. NCBI lineage: Eukaryota > Viridiplantae > Streptophyta > Magnoliopsida > Brassicales > Brassicaceae > Raphanus > Raphanus sativus. The sequence continues at coordinate 2,867,047 of NC_079516.1, forward strand.
CACCGCAGAAACCATTACTTGATCCACCTAGACCTCGAGGCCCCCGAGGATGAGCATTTGGAGATGGCCAGGTTCGTGGCGGGAGAGCCTCTGTTTCAGCCCGAGGGTAATGTGATGATCGTAGGCAAACCAAATCTTGTTACTTACAGAGGACCAACGATGCTCGCGACGACGCTTCACGCAATGGCTTTGCTCTTGAGATGTTGTCGGTGGGATTGGTTCATCAATCTAAGTGCTTCTGATTATCCTCTAGTTAAACAAGACGGTACGGTGAGTGTACCCTTTTATTTAATTTTGACTAACCAAATATATGTGTGTTTTCATCATCTCTTGCTTTTAGACTGATTAAGATTTGGATCTAGATTTGTGTGATGTACAAATGAACCGGTTAGGATCGATGTGTACATTTGGTTATCTATTTTCATCTTAGTTTGGATTTTGGAATTATTATGATAAGAATGCAGTGGTTATGATCGGTTTGTGTGGCACATGAATGTACTAGTTAGGATTGGTTAAGACATTGATTTTCAACTCAAGTTATTATTAGGCTGATAATGGTGTGTCTATATATGGGAGTGTGATGTAATTGTTGTGTAGTTTATTAATCTATTAAATAAATGCAGATCTGATCTATGCTTTTTCTGAGTTGCCTAGAGATCTCAACTTCATTCAGCACACAAGCCGGTTGGGATGGAAAATGTTAGTTTTACTTCTTTTCTTTTCTACGTTTTTATCATTGAAATTAAATACTATACTAGCCTGAGTTGCCTCGGGCAGGTGTGAATACCTCCGTTTCGATAGCTCAGACCACAGACCTTTGATCACGTACTTCGAGCCCCTGCGCAAGAAGAAGAGGGGAATTTTTCGTTATGACCGTCGTCTCAACACCAACTCAGTAGTCTCAAGCATAATAAAGCACACATGGTTAAGCGATACCCAACGAAAAGTCAAGCAAAAGATAGATGCGTGTAGAACAGCTATCATCAGTTGGTCAAAGAAACAAAGGGAAGCGAACCTAGCACAAATGGAGAAACTAAAGGCAACAATAGAGGAACAAACAATCTCTACCCAACCAGATGAAAACTTACTGGAGAACCTAAAGAAGAAACTAAATGAAGCTTACAAGGTAGAGGAGAACTTCTGGAAGCAAAGAAGCAGACAACTCTGGCTCCACCTAGGAGATAAGAACTCCGGTTTCTTCCACGCCTCTACAAAGAAAAGGAAAGCAATCAATAAATTTGCAGTTATAGAGGATACAGAAGGCAAACAAGTTTATAAAGAAGAAGAGATTGCAGCCACAATCCAAGAATACTTCCAAGAGATGTTCACCCCAGGGATCTACAACCCTCAACTAATGGAGGAAGTAGTAACAGAAGCAATCACCCCAAGAATAACGGATGAACAAAACGCTAAACTAGTGGCCGTACCGTTGGAGGAAGAAATTAAGGAGGCTCTCTTCTCAATCCATCCGGAAAAGGCCCCTGGCCCTGATGGATTCTCAGCCTGCTTCTTTCAACTGAATTGGAACGTGGTGGGTAAAGATATCATCCGTGAAGTCCAAGACTTCTTCACATCCGGCTGCATGCCGAGAACAATAAATGAAACCCACGTCAGATTAATACCAAAAGTAAAGGGAGCTACAAAGGTGACAGAGTACAGACCTATTGCTCTCTGCAATGTCTACTACAAGACCATTTCAAAACTACTCACCAACCGCCTGCAACCACTGCTCCCATTCCTAATCGCTGAGACTCAATCTGCGTTTGTCCCCAAAAGAGCCATATCAGACAACGTGTTAATTACACACGAGATCCTACACTATCTAAAGAGCTCAAAAGCAGAGAAACACTTCTCAATGGCAATCAAGACAGACATGAGCAAAGCCTACGACAGGCTAAAGTGGGAATTTATCTATCAAGTCCTAACAAAGATGAATTTCAAGCAACAGTTTATCGAGCTAATCATGCAATGTATCACATCAGTAAGCTATACATTCATTATCAACGGGGCAACCAGAGGTTTTGTTAAACCGGGAAGAGGGATCAGACAGGGAGACCCTCTTTCTCCTTACCTGTTTATCCTCTGCAGTGAGGTCCTCTCCGGCTTATGCTTGAAAGCGCAGCACAATGGTCTCCTAAAAGGGATAGCAATCGCAACACACAGCCCTAAGATCACCCACCTCCTTTTTGCCGACGATACCATGTTTTTCTGCAAAGCAAACAGGAAAAACGCTGAGTCTCTGAAGAAAATCATAAGTGTCTATGAAGCAGTCTCAGGCCAACTAATAAACAAGCAAAAGTCGTCTGTTTTCTTCTCTAAGTGTACCAATCCTTCGACGCGTACTCTTATGAAAACTACCCTTGGTATTGACAAAGATGGAGGAATGGGGAAGTACCTGGGTCTTCCTGAGCACTTCGGCAGGAAAAAGAAGGATGTCTTTGCTTCAATCCTGGATCGAGTAAAGCAACGTGCAGTAAGTTGGTCGTCAAAGTTCCTCTCGAGCGCAGGGAAATGCACCATGATCAAAAGCGTCCTATCAGCGATGCCATCCCACTCAATGTCTTGCTTCAAACTCCCACAGTCCCTATGTGCCAATCTCCAATCTACTCTGACGAGATTTTGGTGGGATGATGACCCTGCAAAACACAAAATGGCATGGATATCATGGGAAAAAATGTCAAAACCAAAAAAGCTAGGAGGTCTAGGCTTCAAAAACCTTACCACCTTTAATGACGCCTTGCTCGCTAAACTGGGATGGAGAATCCTAAAGAATCCAAATTGCCTCCTAGCTCGCTGTCTCCTAGGCAAGTATTGCCAATCAGAGATCTTCCTACAATGCAAACCCCCATCCTCCTCCCACGGTTGGAGGAGCATCCTAATAGGCAGAGACCTTCTCGCTAAACAGCTAGGATGGGTAATCGGAAACGGGGAATCAGTCAACGTCTGGAAGGATGATTGGCTATCTTGTAGAGAACAATCACGACCTATGGGACCGGCGCTAGAAGCACATCTCTCACTCAAAGTATCCGACCTCCTACTGCCAAATTCATCAGAATGGAACTTAGGGATGATTGAACAGATACTACCCTTCCACAAGGCTCAAATCCTACAACTCAAACCGAGTACAGAGAGATTACCTGATGAACTGGTGTGGCTAAAGAACCCCACAGGCGACTACACCACCAGATCAGGCTATAGAGCACAGATGGAAGAGGCGCCACCACCAACTCTACCGCATCCAGAAGCAGCAATAGATTGGATAGCCAATGTCTGGAACATAAAAACAGCAGAAAAAATCAAGATATTTATCTGGAAATCCCTACAAGGTGCACTACCAGTAGGAGAACAATTTGCAATCCGAAACATCTCAGTGAGCCCTCTATGTCATCGATGCAATGAACTTGAAACAGTTACTCACCTTTTGTTCCATTGCCCATTTGCGAGAAAGGTATGGGAGTTAGCGCCTCTAAAATCCCCAATCAGACCATTGGAGATCATCTCTGAGCATGAAGGATGGGAGCTAATAAGGAAACTTCCCTCGCTCCCCACGATAGGACTAGATGAAGGAACCCTAGCAGCTTCGATAATCTGGTGTTTGTGGATCTCTAGAAACCAGATGATCTTCCAAAAAAGGACTGGCACACCGGAGGAGACAATACTCAAAGCCATTGTAGATGGCCGAGAGTGGAAGCTGGCTCAACCTCCGCCAAAACATGCCATCCCGAAACCTTTGATCAGAACCGAACCAAACCTTAGACGCCTCGGAGTGACAGCGGTGTACACAGACGCCGCCTGGAATGCCTCGACTGGTGCAGCAGGACTTGGTTGGGTGATTGATGATCGGGTCTCAACATCACAAAACTCAACGACATCATTGCATGTGTCGTCGCCCCTTATGGCAGAAGCCTTGGCTGTCCGATCAGCCATAAACTTTGCCCTCTCTTGCAGGATCGAAGAAATCTCACTCTCCTCAGACTCTCAAACTCTCATCAATATCATCAACCGTAAAGAGATGAAGACAGAGATTTTTGGAATCCTTCGAGACATCTACCACTCTGCTTTTTCATTCAAGTCGATTAGCTTCAATTTCATTTCTAGACTAAACAATGTCAGGGCCGACCTTGTGGCTAAGCAGGCCTTATGGGCCCTTCACGTTTCTTAATCAATTATAAAAGCCCGTTTGCACAAAAAAAAAAATACTATACTATTGATGAGAAAAACAGAAAATAAATTAAATATGCGTATATAAATATAATTTGAACTATCTGCAAAGCAGTCTTGACTCTTAGCGGAATTGTAAGGAAAAACATATGATTAAGATTAGTAATATGATGAAATGTGTAGGAACAAAAGAGGGAAACCAATAATAATAGATCCAGGACTTTATAGCCTCAACAAGTCAGAGATTTGGTGGGTTATCAAACAGCGAAGCCTCCCTACTTCTTTCAAGCTCTTCACAGGTTTCCTTTACTCTTTCACTTTTTATTTTTAATAATTTAAACACCAAAAAAAACTATATGATGTTTAGAAGTTTAATCTAAAAAGAAAAAGAGATTAGAAGATTGTTGCGTCTAAGGATTGAGCTGAGTAAGACATAAAACCTAATATTTTTTGTTAAAAGGATAAAAATGTAGAAGTTTACTTTTTGGTGAAATGTATTTTTATTTAGTAAAGAAATGCAGAGTTGATACAATATAGCATGGAAAACTATTTCAGGTTCAGCTTGGACGTTCCTATCAAGACCGTTTTCAGAATACTGCATAATAGGTTATGACAACTTACCAAGAACACTCCTTCTATACTACACCAACTTTGTTTCATCTCCGGAAGGCTATTTTCAGACACTCATATGCAACTCGGATGAGTTCAAGAACACAACCGTGAACCACGATCTCCACTACATTTCTTGGGACAATCCGCCAAAGCAGCATCCTAAGACTTTAGGGACAAAGGATTACAGAAAGATGGTAATGAGTAACAGACCCTTTGCAAGGAAGTTCAAGAGCAATGACCCAGTTCTCAATAGGATAGACCGAGAGATCCTGAGAAACAAACCGAAGCGTGGGTCAAAACCTGGTCCTGGTCCGGGGGCTAGGAGGCTGAAGAGTTTGCTTTTGAGGCTTATGTTGAGAAAAAACTTTGTCAGGAGACAATGTAGATAGGAAGTGTGAGCTATGCTACTCTATATGGAGATACCTTTGATCTTATTCTTTCTTGGTTTGTTTTTTCGTGTTTATTCTTTAGTGCTTTATAAAAAGAATAAGGAAAATTTAGATATAATGTTGAAGTGGATTTGGTTTTGGACTTCCAAACCATTATAATATATAGAATTTTGGATGGACTAGGTTGTGATACTCCATATTATAAGCGTTTGACCAATCTTTGATCTTTGTGAAAGCATATGTTTCAGCTATTGCTGTTGATACTTGTCTTTGGGGAATAAGTAGATTTAAGTTTTTTTTTTGTGTTTTTACTACTTGATTTATCTTGATTTTCTAGTGTTCAATATTGGGAAAGGCAAGTGAAAGAGGTCAAACCAAACCAAACAAAACTGATCTTCAAATCAAAATGAAAAACTTAGTTGAAATGAGTAAATTTTATAGATATCCGAGAAACTAAACAAAGTCGAGACATGAAATAAGGAACTAAGGATGATTGAGATAGATTGATAATACTATGGTTCACTGTCCTAATCCGGCTAATTTATTCTATGGTTTAAGCTTTCAATATTTATCCTTATTTATTCTATGGTTTAAGCTTTCCTTTTCCTAGAGCGACGCTCCTGTGATGCAGCAACGGTCATACACACTAACTTCTTCACCTAAACCACGACTGACCAGATTTTCTTGAGCTTTATACGAATGTCTTTTAATGTTTAAATTAAATATTTGGCCCACAAAGCACTAACGGTCAAATTTTCCATCTATTGGTGGTGTGATGAGATCTTAATGCCCACTCACGGACCTACCACCACAACTTTAGTTAAAAAACAATGAAGGTATATTGAAAATAATAATAATTAAATATTCAGAGGATTACATGACACGAAATAGATAAACAACAAATAAAACAAGATTCATAGTTGACCACCCTTTGTCTGAATCACAGGATCTGATCAGACATTGAAGGAAGCCGTCGGAAAAAGTTGGCCGGAACAGAAGGCATATCATCTCTGAACCTTGGGTGTCGAATGTAGTAGAAACCAAACCCCAAAAGAAAGATCTTGAACGGCACAATGTAGAACAAGAAGGATGCGAAAAGACAAAACACCACGAATATACACGTAGCTCGTGGGTCCTTCCAGTTGAAAAGCGCCTCAACACGCTCTCCTTGAGCCGCCACATCACCTAGTAAAGTCTGTGCCCGACCAGCCAATGCCCTTAACCGGTCATACCTTATGCGAACAACCTCAGGTGGTCTCGTCGCCGGAAAACCGTCAAACTCCTCGTCTAGCTCGTCGGGTGCAACAGAGTCAACGCAAGAGAGGCGAGTGTCAACGCTATTGACTTTGAATCTGCCACGGCAACGGAACCTTAAGGCTAGGATCAAGAACGCGTACATGAAAACAGTTGGTAGAACTAAATGTGGACACAAGACGATGGCCACGAGAAGCAAGTGAACTAGCACGGTGGTTGGTGGGTGGACCCAAGTTCGTATCCCGTGAACCCAACGGGCTATAGTAGCGGCACGTGACAAGAACGTGATGACACGGAACCAGTTAGCTTTGCTTCTCCTCATGCTCCACACATGATTGTCCGTGTCAAGCATGTACTGAACCACCTCTTGACCCAAAGGAGGCTCAGACCGGGCGAGCCGAGCAGTCACGATACGCATAGCCGTGTGACGTAGAATGTCTTGTTGAGCCGGGCCGAGCGGACGGACGTAGTGCATCCTAGGTAGCATTGGCGTGACATAAGCTTGAATAATGCTTAGCCAAGACGGACAAGAAAACCGAACAGCAATTTCTATTTCTCCCATCTTCTTGGCTCCGCTCGGTAGTACTACCGTTAAGGTGTAGGAGTTGAGGTAGATGCGGTTCATGTCGAGAGTGGAGAGACGTATGCGGATTTTCCCAACCCTTAAATCTCTCCCTTGCTTCCCCGCTTCGTCGCGTTTGTATCGTCCGTTGTCAAACACTCCAATGGTTAGGACCGTGCACGGATCATAAACATCCCATGTGTACTGCTCGTTCCACCGCGGATTAAACCGGTCTAGGATAGTACGAGTCCGAACCCATTTCGGTCCATACTTTGCAACCACATAAGCATCAGTAGTTCCGCGTGTACCGTCTCTGGTTTTCACCGGAAGTAAATTAGTAGCTCCACGGACACCCACTTCCAATAAACCAATAGGTGGCTTGGCTAGCTGCTTAGCGGAAGGTCTAACATCACTCGTCACATGAGCTGCTTCATCCAGCACGTGATACCCGCCTTCAAGGCAAACCTTCACATGTATCCTCCCTGAGTACGGTTTATTCTCGTCACCGGCGAGATTAAACCACCTCGATTTCGGTTCAGTCCGGTCATCATTTCTCCTCTCAATGCTCCCCATGTGAATCTTGGTCTGACCAATTGATTGACCATTCGTTACATCTTCCACAGTCACTATCAAGAACGGCTCAAACGGCTCGGAAGCTACGAAAACTAGATCCTCGTTCCAAGTCGGGTTACCGGATCCAGAAGAAGAAGCTGAAGGTCCGATAGAAGTCCTAGCCGTTTTGAAGACTTGAGGTCCGAGCTGAGCTTTCACATAAAGCTCAGTGGTGGGGTTCTTCGCTTTAGGTTCGGGCCCCGAAGCTAGCTGCAAATCTTGGGTTTGTATGACCGTTAGCCTCAAATACCAAAGCTTCGGAGATAAGTAAACCTTGGACCGGGTCTCCGGTATCAACCCGCCGGAGTCCGACTGCCAAGCCTCTTGGAACGCTTCATCAGCTTGAGTCCCGAGCCAAACAGCGAGCATGACGTCATTCCCCGGAGATTTCTCAGATTCCAACGTGTACCATTGAGGAGCCAAAGGACTATCCGGAGGCACTCTCTTAGGAACCTCCTGAAGATCAAACGACACCGTTCCCAAACAACTCTCCGTAGTCGTCACCGTTTTGTCTTCCTTCTCAACTTTCTCCTCCGACCAAACCGAGACTTCGAGGGAGCTTGAGTTCAAGCTCTCTTTCTCGAAAGCAAACACTTGGTCCCAGTCTTTACCGGTTTGACATCTGGTTTTCACACCGGTTGTCCCGATCACGAGCTTGGCGTAGATCGGACTGCTCCCGTCGTTGTTCGCTCGCTTCGCTTTAGCCACACGGATGTATAGAAACGGCATTCGATCCACGAGATCGTAACCGCCACCACGGTTCTGATCTCTGGTTAGTGAAGGAAGCTCGAGATCCGCTCCGATCAGGTCTTGCCGGTTTAGATTCTCCGGTTTAATTTCTATTTCTTTCTGCTTCACCGTCTCTGTTTTCTGCGGCAGAGCCGTGGGAGGAGGAGCTGCCGCCGCCGCGGCTTCCGGAGGCTTTTTGTTAGCATCTTTAGCCGGAGGAGCTGCAGCGTCTGGTTTTTTCTCCTCCGGTTTAGCTTCTTCCTTAGGTTTCTCCTCCGGTTTAGCTTCTTCCTTCGGTTTCTCCTCTGTTTTCGCCGCCTCTGTTTCTTTCTTCCCTTCCTCTGTTTTCTCCTTCTCCCCAGCCTTGGCTTCCGCCGCCGGAGCATCCGGAGCAGCCTGACCATCCGCCGCAGGCTTCTCCTCCGCCGCTTCCGGAGCCGCCACCGCCGGAGCCGGTATACTTTCGTCGACGTAATACGCCTTTAGACCGATCTCTCCTTTGATCTGAGAGAAGACGCTCCTCTTCTCGAGCGGGTAGTAAACGAGCGTCTCGGATCCCGCCGCCGCGAACGCGTTCCCGGCGATCTTGACCTTCCCGAGAAACGTGCTCCGCTTCCCCGTCTTCTTGTCGTTGCACAGGTTGATCTCCAGGATCTCCTCCCCCATGGTCGCCACGTCGTGCACGAAGAACTCGAGCTTCTCGTCCCACTGGGGATTCAGATCTCGGAACTTGGTCTTCGTCCTCCTCCGCTGGCCGTCGAAATCGACGATCGCGTAGGCGCTCGCCGTTCCCTGGCCGTCTTTAGGCATCAGGTTCCTCGCGTTGCAGATCTCAACGATCAGTTTCCTCAGGACAGTGTCCGTCATTGTTTCTCTGTCTTACGGACGATCTGGAACTGATTGGTTTTGGTTCTTACGATTGAAGAAGATAGAGTGTTCAGTTTCTTTTTGGAGAGAGAGAGAAAATTTGAAATGTTTTTTTTTTCTAGAGAGAGATAACTGATTGTCTGTTTTTTTCTAAGTACTGTTTGTGTTCGAAGCTCGAGAGTGAAGGGGTTTAAAAAGGGGTTTGAGGTAAAGCTACGACACGTCAGCTATGACACGTGAGATAATATGCCACGTGACTTAACATAATAGGACGAATCAAATTGATATTTGTTTTTAAATTAAAAAGGTTTAGTGCAGGTAGTCTGAACACCGTGCTTGATGCTGGTAAGTGGAATCTCCCGTTCGTTTATGAAAAAGAAAATAAAGTACTGATTTTATTTTGTAAAAGTCATGTGTTTTTATTTGCTGTGGTGATAAATAACGGTTTCTGCAATTTTGAAAACATGAGTTAGGTGATGTATAGCTCCCCTTTGAAAAAGATGAACCAAATGACAAGTGACAAATGACACATTGATAACGTTAAAAGATAATTAATGAAGTAAGAGCAACTCCATTGATAGTTTTACTCTAAAACTCACACAGTTTCTCACAAAGAAAAAACATTAAAATAACTGTGGGGCCCACAGAAAATATAAACCGTATCACATAACTCCTTTCCTATGAACCTGTTTTTTAACTGTTCCGCGGGCCCCATACCACGTGGCGACCCGCGATTGATTCGACTTTATTTTTTTTATTTATTATTTTTTTAAAAAAACCAAAAGAAAATTTTTTTTTTTTTTTTTTTGGTCTTGGAATTCGCACCCTATTGCTTAAATCTAACAACTTACAACATGCAGAGAGTTCCCGTTAGAGCGTGTTTACAGCGTTACAAACTTATAATGTTACGTTCAAATTAATTAGTTAACTAGATCTTGACCCGTGCGACCGCACGGATATTAATTTTTACTTTTAGTTTTTATTTATTTATACAAAATAATATATTTATAATATTTAATCGTTTTATATTGACTAAATTAGGAGTGGATATTTGGGTATCCATTCGAATTCGGTTAAAATCTATTCGGGCTTGAGATTTTCGAGTTTAAAGATTCTAGCTTTATTCGTGTATTTATAAATTTTGGTTCCGGTTTGATTCGGATTTTTGCGGGTTTGATAACCCGTTTAAACTATTTTTAAATTTTCAAAATTTATATATCTTTAAATATCTCTAAATCTAAAAATAAAAATAATATAACATGTAAATATGAGTAATGTAATTTAAGTAATGTAAGACAAAGTACCTAAATTAAAAATTAAAAATATGTTTAACTTGAATATTTGGATGAGAATAAATATATATTTTAAGTATTTTGGTGTTTTGATTATTGTTTATCTATTTTAGATGTTTAATTTTGACTATTTTTTATATTTCAAATATTTTAAACAACTTTAAAATAGCTTATATCTTTGATATTAACTCTAAAAATAGCTAACATATTGAAGTATATAAATATGATTTAAATACATATGATTTAAATACATTAGAATATCCAAAATATTTCGTTCAGATCAGGTTTGGTTATGGTTCTCTAGATACCAAAATGGTAAAAATCCGTTTGGATATTATCTAGTTTCGGTTCAAATTTGGTAATATTTTTCGTTCAGATTCGTTAAATGAAAAGTTGATATTATAATTTCTATGAATTGTTTGTCCAATAAAAATGTAATTTTTTTAATTTGAAATTGATTTAATTGAGAAGTTAATGAAGTGTATTTAATTCAAATTTAATTTTGGAAAATACATTAATCTAAGTGAAAAAATACAAATTATTAAAATAGAAAGTATTATTTAGTTGTGTATTTAATTTTGGAAACCACATTAACTAAAGTGAAAAAGACAAGCATAAAATAGAAAACTTAATTAATACTACAGTGGCATGAAGTGTAAATAAAAGTGAAAATTAAGGGGTATTTTTAAATGGTTACTTTTCTTTTAATAAGATAGATGAATCAATGTTTGCTTAAACTCTCTAACATTATGCATCGATTAATGTAATCTCACCGAATTAAATGAGACCTAACAATACATTGTATTAAACCAACTCATTCTGAAAAGTAGAAACATTGTTTAGGATTTTCAGTTGAGTCTTTGCAAGCATAAAAGTAAGTTCCAGGCTTAAAATGGTTGCTATTATCATTTTCGATATGTTCGCCTGGCCTACCTGATTCAACCATTATAATAAGCTGGGCGCTGTTGTTAGTTCTTTCCAAGATGACATTTAAATATTAATTGACATGTAAAATGAAAATTGGTTTCGATAAATTCATATTAATTACGTGAAGTGTAAAACTTCACGAAAATTCTTCTTGATTATGTGAACATGAGATATATGCTTGCATGGCCGGTCAAATGAATTCATGCAACTGGAAACTAACGGATAATCTTTTCAGAAATCCAAATTGCATTGAGAAAAAAAATTGCATACAACTTGCAGTTGTACTTTCTCGAACTGTTATTGCATGATTTTTATCCCTTCACACAAAATGTGAGTGTTTTTGTTTTGTCTACGTTCGGACGGATGTGTACTTGTTTATATCACTTGATACTGATATTATAAATAAACTCGTACCAATGAATCAGAAGCCGTTAGTTCTTGTTCAAAATACGCGCACGTGCACGGCACATTTACATATCTTTCATGTCTATAAGTAGTAGTACTGTTTTTATTATAATTTTCAGTGAAGCTTTGGAGTTTACTTAAGTCATACGAATCTCGTCAGAATACTTTCCTTCTGAATCGGTACGTGGATTCCGAACATCTAATCAAAATATAGTACTTTGTGAAATTTTGTACCAAGTTTTTTTTTTTTGGACCAAGATATTTGTGACGTTTATGTAATGTAGCTTACATATAATCTTTTTATACATGCATAATAGATGATAGAAATTTAGGTCTGAATATTAATTAAAATTCGATGTCTCAGTTCCTTTAAGTGCGAGTAGATTGCGTTTGTCTGAATCATTTACCGTTTAATTTTCAAAGAATTTAAATATATATATATCTATAATCAACACTAACTAATTTCATCTTAATAGGATATAACATAGCTCTCATATGAAGCAAATAAAGATGGGGATTTTTTATATAAAAAATTGAACAAATATGTTGTTCGGAACAAGAGCATCAGAGAATCTTGATGATTTGGCATAAAGATGAAATTACCTTCTTTTTTGAGTTAACTTTATTAATTATCAATTATTGATGATAGTGCCAATACCAGCATTAAAAATTGTATGAACAGTACTTTTTATCAATTATTAAAATATGAAATATCTCAACTTGCTTAGCTTTTAGTTTGCTTACTTGCTGCTCTCTGCAGAAATGAACGTTGCTTTGTTTTCGTGTTTCTTGCAGAGATAAAAAATTCTTGATATTTCAAATGACAATATACAAAACCCTGTCCTATATCTTTCTACATGTATTTGTTTTTAAAGTATAAAATTTATATAATACTGTTGTCCACGTTAGGTCTCTGTCAGATATGTTTTTCCCCAACGGTATTTATTTTTATAGAAAACTAATTTTATTTTTGTTTGTTTTCGTATGGGCCTTCATGAAAAATGAGCAGTTTGAATTTCGGTAGATTTTTAAGTTACTTTAATTAAGGTTTCTTTCGATCCCAAAAGAATGTACCGAACTCTTTGGACCAATGGGCTCGGGTCGCGACGGCAGAAATATTTTAGCTAGGCCAAGCCCTTTATATGAAACGAGCGGGCTTCAAATCAGCAATGTTTATATCCACATGCAAGCCATAGCCATACAGAAGAAATAACTAGATTTATGATCTGCACTTAAAAAACGCGAATATTATTTATATTATTTTATTTACAAATGAATCGATAAGTCTTTTGTTTTGACTATATAAAATGTCACATGATCAAGTTTCAATTACGCGAATCTGTTATTTATTACTTAATTATATAAAAAGTGCGAGTATATGAATTATTGATTATTTCTAGGAGGTAAACATAAGTCGTATGATTAAATTATATAGAATAAGAAATTTTATAGTGTGTACAGTATGAAGAAATTTTTATTTTATAATGTCTCACACAATCCTTTTTTGTTACTAAATAAGTTATACAATAGTTGTACCTGAAACTTTTACTTGAGAAAGATTTTATATTTAACAATTATATTTTCCATATAATATTTTAAAACATATAAAGTGGCCCAATTTTTTTTAGTTTTGTGATAAAGTCGTAAAATAATTAGTTAGAAAATTTCAATATCTAATATTACTTTTTAAAGTTATTGCAGATTTTAATTTATTCTTATTATCAAAAACGTTTATAGACTATGAAATGGATTATATATAAACATAACACATTTAAATGTATTATAGGCCCAAAACCAAAAGACAATAATGCCATTAATGAAAATATTAATTTGTTCATAAAATTAAGAACAATTTGGAAAACTTAAGTATTTCATTAAGGGCATAAAATGAGAATGATCCTCTTTTAATGGTATTGATGCGACGGTCTATTAATTATCATATTAAGGTGAGATTAATTATCATATGTCGACGGTCGATATTTTACGATTCCCACGTACCGAACGATGGAAGAAAGCTTATAATAAATTGATACAAATTTATAATGCAGTTATAAAATTTTAAACAACTTAAATGAGTATTAACTTTAGTATATAAAAAAATTAACGAAAAATTTATATTTTTATAGGGGCTACCCACAAATTTTAATTTTTTTAATAAATATGAAAAGCTTGTTTAAATGCATAGTTGCATCATGTATTTACATAGGATAATGGTCACAGAGGTTTGAAACCTCTGTTCTCTCCGTTTTTCTCAAGAATAACTATTTTATAGTGATAAATCAAATGATTTAGGCATCATATGAAGTTCTACTAACTTAATTTTTTTTAAATTAGAACAATGCACCTGTACCGTGAAAGAGAGTTTATCATACATTAATAAGAATGTATAAAGTAATTAACAAAATCTTAAACTACAGTAGTGAGTATAAGCATAAAAATATAGAGCATTTAACCAAAAACTCAATATTTTCGTAGGAAATAACACACCTATTTTGAGAAAAAAATAAAAAAATAAAAATATTTTTTTGATGAATATTTTCATCATAAACTAACATAGGATAATGGTTAACTAACATAGGAAGTTACTTTTCATTGGTTGTTCTATTCCGGTCTGGTTACCCAGACCACCTCAAGTTTGAGTAATAGAATAGCCGTTTGCCGTCAAAAAAAAAAAAACTAACATAGGATAATGGTTACGGAGGTTTTGTTGTTTTTCTCTAAAGAATAAAGATTTCACAGTGGTTATCCACTAATTTAAGCAGTATATTTATTGCTATTAAAAAAATTGTTAAGAAATTAAAACTATGACCATTTACCATGAAACATAATTTATGATACAATAATAAAAATTTAGAATGTAATTAGAAATTGTTTTTAAAATTAAAGAGTATTAACTAATTATATAGGGAATTTACCCTAAAAACTCAATAATTTCTTGGTGTAACCTACAAAATTTGTGAAAATTTTTAAAATATGACAATACTGTTTTAATAAATATATGCATTGTACACTGACATAGGATAATGTTCAAAGAGGTTTGAAACCTCTATTGTTTCCGTTTATTTAAAGAATCGAGTTTTCATAGAGGTTAATCCATTAATTTAAGGAACACATAAAGTTTTATTAAAACAATTGTTAAAAAAATTAGAACGATGCTCATGTAACATGGAAAAAAGTTTATAATAGATTGATACAAATTTATAATGCAGTTAGAAAATTTTAAACAAATTAAATGAGTATAAAATTCAGTATATAGAGAAATTAACGAAAATAATATTTTTGTAGGGATTAGCCCACAAATTTTGAAAAATTTCGATAAATATGAAAATCTTGTTTAAATGCATAGTTGCATCCTGTATTTACATAGGATGATGGTCACAGAGGTTTTGAAACATTTGTTGTCTCCGTTTCTCTCAAGAATAAAAATTTGATAGTGGTAAATCCAATGATTTATGCAGCATATGGAGTTTTACTAACTTAATTTTTAATAGATTAGAACGATGCCCCTGAATTGTGAAAGAGAGTTTATCATATATTAATAAAAATGTATAAAGTTATTAGAAAATTTTAAACTACACTAATGAGTATAAGCATAAAAATATAGAGCTTTTAACCAAAAACTCAATATTTTTATAGGGGTTAACCCACATATTTTGAGAAAAAATAAAAAAAAATCAAAATATTGTTTTAATGCGTATTTGCATCATAAACTAACATATGATAATGGTCAAGGATGTTTGGAACCTTTGTTGCTTCCGTTTCTTTAAGGAATTGAGATTTTGTAGTAGTTAATCCACTAATTTAAGCAGTATATTAATTTTTATTAAAACAAATTGTTAAGAAATTAAAATGATGACCATTTACCATGACACATAATTTATGATACAATAATAAAAATTAAGAATGTAATTAGAATTTTTTAAAAAAAATAAAGAGTATTAACTCATTATATAGGGAATTTACCTAAAACTCAATATTTTAGTGTGTAACCTACAAAATTTGAGAAAAATTCAAAAATATGACAAAATTTATTTAATAAATATATGCATTTTACACTGGCATAGGATAATGTTCAAAGAGGTTTGGAACCTCTATAGTTTCCGTTTATCTAAAGAATCGAGATTTCAGGTTAATCCATTAATTTAAACAACACATAAAGTTTTATTAAAAAAATATTAAAAAATAGAAAGATGCCCATGTACCATGAAAGAAATCTTATAGTAGATTAATACAAATTTATAATGCAATTACAAAATTTTAAACAACTCCTGTATAAAAATATAGAGCATTTAACCAAAAATTCAATTTTTTCGTCAGGGTTAACCCACATATTTTTAGAAAAATCAAAATATCACAATACTTTTTTAATGCATATTTGCATCATAAAACTAACATAAAATAATGGTCAAGGAGGTTTGGAACCTTTGTTGTTACCATTTCTCTAAAGAATAGAGATTTCATAGTGGTTGATCACTAATTTAAACAGTATATTAATTTTTATTAAAAGAATTGTTAAGAAATAAAAAGATGACCATTTACCATGAAATATAATTTAAGATACAATAATAAAAATTTATAATGCAATTAGAAATTGTTTTAAAATTAAAGAGTAGTAACACAGTATATAGGGAATTTACCAAAAAACTCATTATTTTCGTGGTGTAACCTACAAAATTTTAGAAAAATTCAAAATATGAAGATATTTTTAATAAATATATGCATTATACACTGACCTAGAATAATGTTCAAAGAGGTTTGGAAGCTCTATTGTTTCCGTTTATCTAAAGAATCGAGATTTCATACTGGTTAATCTACTAATTTATGCAACACATAAAGTTTTATTAAAAACAATTATTAAAAAAATTAGAATGATGCCCATATACAATGAATTTTTTTTATATATAGAAATACAAATTTACAATGCAGTTAGAAAAATTTAAACAAGTTAAATGATTGTAAACTTCAGCATTTAGAAAAATTAACAAAAAAAATATTTTTGTCGGGTTAGCCCATAAAATTTGAATTTTTTAATAAATATGAAAATCTTGTTTAATTGCATAGTTGCATCATGTATTTACATAGGATGATGGTCACAGAGATTTGAAACCTTTGTTGTCTCCGTTTCTCCTAATAATAAAGATTTTGTAGTGGTAAGTCCAATGATTTAGGCAAGTTTTACTAATTAATTGTTAAAAATTAGAACGATGCTTCTGTACCATGAAAGAGAGTTTATCATATATTAATAGAAATGCATAAGTTATTAGAAAATTTTAAACTACATTAATGTGTATAAGCATAAAAGTGTAGAGCATTTAACCAAAAACTCAATATTTTGTAGGGGTTAGTTAACCCACATATTTTGAGAAAAAAATAAAAATATCACAATATTGTTTTAATGCTTATTTGCATCATAAATTAACATAGTATAATGGTCAATGAGATTTAGAACCTTTGTTGTTACCATTTCTCTAAAGAATATAAATTTCATAGTTGTTAATCCACTAATTTAAGCAGTATATTAACTTTTATTAAAAAAAATGTTAAGAAATTAAAACAATGACCATTTACCATGAAACATAATTTATTATAAAATAATAAAAATTTAGAATGTAATTCGATTTTTTTTTAAATTAAAGAGTAGTAACTCAGTATATAAGGAATTTACCTAAAAAACTCAATATTTTCGTGGTGCAACCTACAAAATTTGAGAAAATTAATAAATATGTGCACTGTACACTGACATAGGATAATGTTCAAAGAGGTTTGAAACCTCTATTGTTTCCGTTTATCTAAAGAATCGAGATTTCATACTGGCTAATCCATTCATTTATGCAACACATAAATTTTTATTAAAAAATTATTAAAAAAATTAGAACGATGCGCATGTACATTGGAAGAAATCTTATAATAGATTAATACAAATTTATAATGCAGTTAGAAAAATTTAAGCAACTTAAATGAGTATAAACTTCAGTATATAGAGAAATTAACGAGAAAGTTATATTTTTTTAGGGGCTAGCCTACAAATTTTGAAAAATTTCAATAAATATGAAAATCTTGTTTAAATGCATATTTTCATCCTGTATTTATATAGGATGGTGGTCACAGAGGTCTGAAACCTTTGTTGTCTCCGTTTCTCTCAAGAATAAAAATTTCATAGTGGTAAGTCTAATGATTTAGGCAAGTTTAACTAATTTAATTGTTAAAAAATTAGAACGATGCCCTGTATAATGAAAGAGAGTTTATTTTACATTAATAAAACTGTACAAAGTTATTAGAAAATTTTAAACTAAAGTAATGAGTATAAGCATAAAAATTTAGAGTATTTAACCAAAAACTCAACATTTTCGTAGGGGTTAACACACATATTTTGAGAAAAAATAAAAAATATGAAAATATTGTTTTAATGAATATTTTGATCATAAACTAACATAGGATAATGGTCAAAGAGGTTTAGAACCTTCGTTGTTAATGTTTCTCTAAAGAATATAGATTTCATAGTGGCTAATCCACTAATTTAAACAGTATATTAATTTTTATTAAAAATGTTATAAAATTAAAAAGATGACCATTTACCATGAAACATAATTTATGATACAATAATAAAAATTTAGAATGTAAGTAGAAATTGTTTTTAAATTAAAGAGTAATAACTCAGTATATAGGGAATTTACCTAAAAACTCAATATTTTCATGGTGTAACCTAAACAATTTGAGAAAAATTCAAAAAGATGAAAATATTTTTTTAATAACTATATGCATTGTTCACAGACATAGGATAATGTTCAAAGAGGTTTGGAAACTCTATTTTTTCTATTTATCTAAAGAATAGAGATTTCATAGAGTTTAGTCCACTAATTTAAGCAACATATAAAGCTTTATTAAAACAATTGTTAAAAAATTTGAATTATGCCCATGTATCATGGAAAAAAGTTTATAGTAGATTAACACAAATTTATAATGCAGTTTTATTCTAAACAACTTAATTGAATAAAAATTCAGTATATAAATGAATAAAGGAAAAAGTTAAATTTTTGTAGGGGTTAACCCACAAATTTTGGAAAATTTAAAAAATATGAAAATCTTGTTTAATTGAATATACATAGGATGATGGTCACAGAGGTTTGAAACCTTTGTTGTCTCCGTTTCTCTCAAGAATAAATATTTCATATTGGTAAGTCCAATGATTTAGGCAAGTTTTACTAACTTAATCGTTAAAAAATTAGAATGATGCCCCTGTACCATAAAAGAAAGTTTATCATACTTTTATAAAAATGTACAAAGTTATTAGAAAATTTTAAACTAAAGTAATGAGTATAAGCATAGAAATATAGAGTATTTAACCAAAACTCAATATTTTCGGAGGGGTTAACCCACATATTTTGAGAAAAAAATAAAAAATATCACAATATATTTTAATGCATATTTGTATCATAAACTAACATATGATAATGGTCAAGGAGGTTTGAAACTTTTGTTATTACCGTTTCTCTAAAGAATAGAGATTTCATAGTTGTATCCACTAATTTAAGCAGTATATTAATTTTTATTAAAAACATTGTTAAGAAACTAAAATGATGAAAATTTACCATGAAATATAATTTATGATACAATAATAAATTTTTTGAATGTAATTAGAAATTATTTCAAAAATTAAAGAGTATTAACTCAATATTTTCGTGGTGTAACCTACAAAATTTGAGAAAAATTCAAAAATATTACAATATTTTTTTAATAAATATAGACATTGTACACTGAGATAGGATAATGTTCATAGAGGTTTGGAACCTTTATTGTTTCCGTTTATCTAAAGAATAGAGATTTTATAAAGGTTAGTCCACTAATTTATGCAACATATAAAGCTTTATTAAAACAATTGTTAAAAAAATAGAACTATGCCCATTACCATGGCAAAAAATTATAATATATTAATACAAATTTATAAAGCAGTTAGAAAATTTTAAACAACTTAATTGAGTATAAATTCAGTATGTAGCGAAATTAACGAAAAAGTTAAATTTTTGTAGGGGTTAGTTAACCCACAAATTTTAGAAAATCTCAAAATATGAAAATCTTGTTTAAATGCATAGTTTGCATCATGTATTTACATATGATGATGGTCAAAGAGGTTTGAAACCTTTATTGTTTCCGTTTCTCTCAAGAATAAATATTTTATATTGGTAAGTCCAATGATTTAGGTACCATATAAAGTTTTACTAACTTAATTTTTTTAAAAATTAGAACGATGCCCCTGTACCATGAAAGAGTGTTTATCATACATTAATAAAAATGTATAAAGTTATTAGAAAATTTTAAGCTACAGTAATGAGTATAAGCATAAAAATATAGAGCATTTAAACAAAAACTAAATATTTTTATCGGGGTTAACCCACATATTTTGAGAAAAAATAAAAAATATCACAATATTTTTTTAATGCATATTTGCATCATAAACTAACATAGGATAATGGTCAAGGAGGTTTGGAACCTTTGTTGTTACCATTTCTCTACAGAATATGTATTTCATAGTGGTTGATCCACTAATTTAAGCAGTATATTAATTTTTATTAAACAATTGTTAAGAAATTAAAACGATGACCATTTACCATGAAATATAATTTATGATACAATAATAAAAATTTAGAATGTAATTAGAAATTGTTTTAAAATTAAAGAGTAGTAACTCAGTATATAGGAAATTAACCTTAAAATCAATATTTTGGTGATATAACTTACAAAATTTGAGGAAAAATATAAAAAATATGAAAATAATTTTTTAAATAAATATATGCATTTACACTGACCTAGGATAATGTTCAAAGAGGTTTGGAACCTCTATTGTTTCCATTTATCTAAAGAGTCGAGATTTCATAGTGGTTAATCCACTAATTTATGTAACATATAAAGTTTTATTAAAACAATTGTTAAAATAAATTAGAACGATGCACATCTACCATGAAAAAAGTTTATAATAGATTAATACAAATTTATAATGCAGTTTGAAAATTTTAGACAACTAAAATGAATATAAACTTCAGTATTTAAAAAAATTAACAAAAAATATATTTTTGTAGGGGTTAACCCACGGATTGTGGAATAAATCCAAAATAAGATGATAGTCAAAGAGTTTAGAACCACTATATTAAAATAAATTAGTGTATAGTTGCATCGAGCACTAACATAAGATTATAGTCAAAGAGTTTAGAACCTCTATTATCATCGTTTCTCTAGGTAATAAAGATTTTATAATGTTAATTCCACTAATCTGACCAGTATATGAAATTTTACCAAACTAAATATTAAAAAATTAAAATGATTCCTATATACCATGAAAGATAGTTTAGAATACATTAATTCAAATGTTGAATGTTGTTTGAATTTTTTTTAAAAAATCGAAGAGTATGAACTTCACGATATAGAGCATTTACAGAAAATTCATTATTTTAGAACGGGGTTAACCCACGGATTTCGGAAAAATTTCAAA
>NC_079516.1:2888440-2891910 GCF_000801105.2 Raphanus sativus
AATATGAAAATCTGGTTTTAGTGTATAGTTTCATCGAGAACTAACATAAGATGATGGTCAAAGATTTTAGAACCTCTGTTGTCTTCGTTTCTCTAGATAATAAAGATTTTTAATGATAATTCCACTAATCTAGGCAGTATATGAAATTTTACCAAACTATTAAAAATTAGAATGATTCATATATATAATGAAAGATAGTTTAGAATACATTAATTTAAATGTTGAATGTGTTTTGAAATTTTTAAACAAAAGCGAAGAGTATGAACTTCACGATATAGAGCATTTACCGAAAACTCATTATTTTAGAAGAGGTTAACCCACGGATTTCGGAAAATTTTCAAAAATATGAAAATCTGGTTTTAGTGTATAGTTTCATCGAGAACTAACATAAGATGATGGTAAAAGAGTTTAGAACCTCTGTTGTCTTTGTTTCTCTAGATAATGAAGATTTTATAATGATAATTCCACTAATCTAGGCAGTATATGAAATTTTACCAAACTAAATATTAATAAATTAGAATGATTCCTATATACCATGAAAGATAGTTTAGAATACATTAATTCAAATATAGAATGTGGTTTGAAATTTTTAAACAAAAGTGAAGAGTATAAACTTCAGTATATAGAGCATTTACCGGAAACTCATTATTTTAGAAGGGGTTAACCCACGGATTTCGGAAAAATTTCAAAAAAATGAAAATCTGGTTTTAGTGTATAGTTTCATCGAGCACTAACATAAGATGATGGTCAAGGAGTTTAGAACCTATGTTGTCTTTGTTCTCTAGATAATGAAGATTTTATATGATAATTCACCTAATCTAGGCAGTATATGAAATTTTACCAAACTAAATATTAAAAATTAGAATGATTCCTATATACCATGAAAGATAATTTAGAGTACATTAATTCAAATGTTGAATGTGGTTTGAAAATTTTAAACAAAAGCGAAGAGTATGAACTTCACGATATAGAGCATTTACCGAAAACTACTTATTTTAGAAGGGGTTAACCCACAGTTTTCGAAAAAATTTCAAAAAAATGAATATCTAGTTTTAGTGTATAGTTTCATCGAGAACTAACATAATATGATGGTCAAAGAGTTTAGAACCTCTGTTGTCTTCGTTCTCTAGATAATGAAGATTTTATATGATAATTCCACTAATTTAGGCAGTATATAAAATTTTACCAAACTAAATATTAAAAATTAGAATGATTCCTATATACCATGAAAGATAATTTAGAATACATTAATTCAAATGAAGAATGTGGTTCTAAAATTTTAAACAAATGTGAAGAGTCTAAACTTCAGTATATAAAGCATTTACCGTCAACTCATTATTTCAGAAGGGGTTAACCCACGGATTTCGGAAAAAATTCAAAAATATGAAAATCTGGTTTTAGTGTATAGTTTCATCGAGCACTAACATAAGATGATGGTCAAAGAGTTTAGAACCTCTGCTGTCTTCGTTTCTCTAGATACTGAAGATTTTATAATGATAATTCCACTAATCTAGGCAGTGTATGAAATTTTACCAAAATAATTATTAAAAAATTAGAATGATTCCTATATACCATGAAAGACAGTTAAGAATACATTAATTCAAATGAAGAATGTGGTTTAAATATTTTAAACAAAAGCGAAGAGTATGAACTTCATGATATAGAGCATTAACCGAAAACTCATTATTTTAGAAGGGGTTAACCCACGGATTTCGGAAAATTTTTCAAAAAAATGAAAATCTGGTTTTAGTGTATAGTTTCATCGAGCACTAACATAAGATGATGGCCAAAGAGTTTAGAACCTCTGTTGTCTTCGTTTCTCTAGATAAAGAAGATTTTATAATGATAATTCCACTAATCTAGGCAGTATATGAAATTTTACCAAACTAAATATTAAAAAATTAGAATGATTCCTTTATACAATGAAAGATAGTTTAGACTACGTTAATTCAAATGTAGAATGTGGTTTGAAAATTTTAAACAACAAAGAAGATTATAAACTTCAGTACATAGAGCATTTACCAAAAACTCATTATTTTAGAAGAGGTTAACCCACGAATTTCGGAAAATTTTTTAAAACATGAAAATCTGGTTTTAGTGTATAGTTTCATTGAACACTAACATAAAATGATGATGGTCAAAGAGTTTAGAACCTCTGTTGTCTTCGTTTCTCTAGATAATGAAGATTTTATAATGATAATTCCACTAATCTAGACAGTATATGAAATTTTACCAAACTAAATATTAAAAAAATAGAATGATTCCTATATACCATGAAAGATAGTTTAGAATACATTAATTTAAATATAGAATGTGGTTTGAAATATTTAAACAAAAGTGAAGAGTATAAACTTCAGTATATAGAGCCTTACCGAAAACTCATTATTTTAGAAGGGGTTAACCCACAGATTTCGGAAAAATTTCAAAAAAATGAAAATCTGGTTTTAGTGTATAGTTTCATCGAGCACTAACATAAATGATGGTCAAAGAGTTTAGAACCTCTGTTGTCTTCGTTTCTCTAGATAATGAAGATTTTATAATTATAATTCCACTAATCTATGCAGTATATGAAATTTTACCAAACTAAATATTAAAAAATTAGAATGATTCCTATATACCATGAAAGATAGTTTAGAATACATTAATTCAAATATAGAATGTGGTTTGAAATATTTAAACAAAAGTGAAGAGTATAAACTTCAGTATATAGAGCCTTACCGAAAACTCATTATTTTAGAAGGGGTTTAACCCACGGATTTTGGAAAATTTTCAAAAAATGAAAATATGGTTTTAGTGTATAGTTTCATCGAGCACTAACATAAGATGATGGTCAAGGAGTTTAGAACCTATGTTGTCTTTGTTCTCTAGATAATGAAGATTTTATATGATAATTCACCTAATCTAGGCAGTATATGAAATTTTACCAAAACTAAATATTAAAAAATTAGAATGATAACTATATACCATGAAAGATAGTTTAGAATGAATTTGGTTTCAAATTTTTAAACAAAAGCGAAAAGTATGAACTTCACGATATAGAGCATTTACCGAAAACTTATTATTTTAAAAGGGGTTAACCTACGGATTTCGGAAAATTTTCAAAAAAATGAATATCTCTTTTTAGTGTAAAGTTTCATCGAGCACTAACATAAGATGATGGTCAAATAGTTTATAACCTCTTTGTCTTTGTTCTCTAGATAATGAAGATTTTATAATGATAATTCAAATAATCTAACTAGTATATGAAATTTTACCAAACTAAATATTAAAAAATTAAAATGATTCCTATATACAGTGAAAGATAATTTAGAATACATTAATTCAAATGAAGAATGTGGTTTGAAATTTTTAAACAAAAGTGAAGAGCACAAACTTCAGTATATAGAGCATTTCGAAAACTCATTATTTTAGAAGGGGTTAACCCACGGATTTTCGGAAAAAAATCAAAAAAATGAAAATCTGGTTTTAGT